>NC_049995.1:8248407-8249903 GCF_000003815.2 Branchiostoma floridae
ATGAGGTGGTTATCGCACCTGACCAGGGATTATCTCACCATATACACCGAGGATAAGGCGGGGCATTAACGTTATTATCATATAGCCTATCCAACTGACAGTTATTTCACACAAATTCCTTTATAACAAATAAACACTTTTATACATTACATAAAAATACATTTGCAATATATATATTGTACAATAGTGTGTATATATAATACAAACCATTAAACCATTTCATCATCATCATTTAACTAATAATTTTAACTAATCATCTGTTTGTGAGATAGCATATCAGCATCAACATGTGGCTTATTTGCAATACAAACTATTAAGTGGAGTCCTGGTACCCCCCATGCAGAGCCTTTTCACTTGGGCACGACAAAGTACGTATATACAAAGTGATTTAGGAAGGTACCGGCTTCATCACGTTAGAAAGCAATAATGAAAATGTGTAAAATCAGCATAATTCCTTTTCAAGTATCGATATATTCCCCATGTGGAGCCCCAATTAACATAACCAATCAATCATAATATTTTTGACAGTTATGCATGGTTTACACACAAACAACTGCACAAAAAAATTCATGACTGTCCCCTGTATAATGGTGCGGTCCAAAAAGTGGTCGGTTATTCAAATAACCGACCACTTTTGAGGTTACGGCCTGATAACCCATGGGAAATGGGGGCCTCTGATTGGCCAACTCCATCTGGCTATATGATAATGTAGATTAACTACTGGACAAGGTTCACAATTTTTAATCTCTCTGTATGCCGCACTTCAGATCAGTCCTGACAAAAAGAAAGCTCCCCGGCCGCATAGCGTATTCTCCTCTATGACGCCAGAGAAACCATTCATGCGCGAGCGGTCGTCCTCCACGAGAGAGCGGCAGAGACCGTCCACGACAGTTGGTGAGCTGATGAGCGCCATCCCGCCTCCATCCACCGCACCTCCCCCGCCGCCTACAAGAACTAAAAGTGAGAATCTAAGACTTTGTTCCATAACACTAGTTCACCTTTATCCATGGGGTAACCTATATCCATTGCTTTTAAAAGGATATTTTGGGATATCGATTTGACGGATGATGGTTTCAAGATGCAATATCTTGAAAACATTGCAGTCTGAAACAACAGTCTGTCAACTTGAAGGTGATATCGCTAAATACTTAGTACCCTGTAACACTCCAAATACCATATTAAATCCCTGCAAACATACAATGCAGCTAAAGTTCCAATACAGTTCTCTCTACAAAACCACAGTCAATGTTGCCATCAACGATTTGGCAAATTTTGAATTGCAGGAAGGAGTTAGCATAACTCCTTAAACTTTGTACCGAAGTTGGCTGTCTTTTTGTTTTTTGTTGCACATGAAAGGGTCTACCTTCACATCTACACCAAATAATATTGTAGCTACATGTATTCAAGCAACTGGATCCACTATCTTTCTGTTGTAATATCCATTCCCAGTTGCTTATTATAACTATTATTTGGTGTATCTTATACCTGGATGTCTA
>NC_049995.1:8250003-8272490 GCF_000003815.2 Branchiostoma floridae
TAGGTGAAACGTTAGATCGCTTTATCCGCGGGGTAACCTATATCCGTCGTTTCTTCAAACAGGGTATCTAGGGATGTTAAGTCGACAGACGGTACAATATTTTGAAAGAATGCAATATTTTAATGCAATTTCAAACCACCATCCATTGGCTTGATTTTCGTAAAACACCGTTTTTCATAACAACGGTTAAAGGTTATCCGCGGATAAAGGTGAACTTGCGTTATATCAATTTTGTGATTAAGTGTTCCTGTCATGCTTCAAACTATCTGTACTGTGACTGCCTAGTACTTGAATGTTTGTGATTTGTGTTTACATTTATATATTATACAAACTTACAATATTACATGTTCAAACATCATCAACTTGACATCGTGGATACAGGGGTCAAGTATTAGTATGTGTGTCATATAGTTGAATAGGGTGACCTACAATGTGTTTTCATTTAGTTTATGCATGCAGGATTTGAAACTAACTTCTCACCATGCATGCTGTATAATTTTGTAGCATGCAAAGGCCATTTGGCACCAAATTTGTGTTCAACTTGGTAACAATTTTAGGCAGCTGGGGTAAAGATAGATATATACCACCAACAAAAACATGAGCACCACAAATTTTGTACAATATAACCAGGACCTGCAATTTATAATGAAAGTATCCAGTGGTCTTCCACATAAACTGCATGATCTTATAACCCAAATTAGTTAAGATTTACACAGAAAGGAATCAACGTACCTTTTAATTAGTACCTGTAAGACCATTCTACACTGAGCCATGGTGGGAGCTTAGAACTTTGCTGTCTTTATAACACACAGGCAACTTGCATGTCGCAGTGGTGGTTTCTGTATGCACATTCAAGCCTTTTGCATGAATTCACAAACTGTTATTCCTATCTCTCTCTCTGAACTGGGTGATCAACATAAAAACAGAAATGAATTGGAGACTGATGGTGTTTCCCGTATTCACAATGAAGATCCTTCTGCATGAATCCATGACCTGTAATGCCTGTTCTCTGTCTCTCTGCTTGGTGGTGGTGGACTAACCGGGGTGCAATTGTTTTTTCTCTCTCTTCCATTCCAGACTACCATAACACGCCTAACACCGGTACCATGACGCTTCCGCTTTACACCACCTCTTCCGGGACGGGCACCCTAAAAAAGAAAGCCCCGCCCCCTCCTGTGGCGCCTCCCCCCAACCCCGGGGGGAACCACAAACGTGCAATGTCCGACCCGGCGTCGCGTGGAAGCCCGCCACCCACCCCACCGGTGCGAGGGACCTCCACCACAGGTATTGCCTCCTTACATGTTTACATGTTGTGTGTTTGTTTCTAACCTCCTCTAGGTGAGACAAGGAAGGACACGAAAGGCAACTTAATCGCTCTGCCGGCACATATGAAGGGACACAAGCGAACGTACTCTGACCCAGGCAGCCCTCCGCCCGTTGTCATAGTAACCGACGTCGACAATTTTCCCGAAGGAGCAACAGGAGGAATAGCCCGTACAGGGTCTTTGAACGGAGAGCACAATCGTAGCAGGACGCAGGAGCCGCCACCTCGCCCCCCTCCCCCCAATCGACCTCTAAAACCAGAAATCAAAGTCTTGCCCCCTCGACCCCCACCTCCCCCAGTCAGGGGCGCCTCCATCACGATCAAGCCAGGTAGGGAAGGTCAGAGGTGAACGTTCAGCTAGCAGCTGGGATAAGGTGAAGTTCGGCATATGCCTTGAAAAGAAAAAGAGGGAACTTTCCGAGTGATAAATATAAGCTTTAGATCTTGGATTACGGTTGCATACGATTCATATGTACTGAGCTAAGCACTCATTGTGATACTTGATAAAGCTGTTGCAAATTTTACCTGATGACTTCTTTTACAAACTCTCTAATAGCACTGATGTGTCAAAAGCCTAAGCTGTTCATGTGACTAACATCAACAGTTACTCTCATAATTCCAATGGTTGCCATAATACCGACACATCAAAAACATTGAATAGAGGCCTCTTCAAGATTGTCTTGAAGTGTACAGACATGTACTTCAGGATTACTGAGCAGATGCTGTATTGGTATTTGTTACACCTCGTCAAATTCATCTATTTCAGTATTATAGCATCTGTTGGAACAGTGAGAGTTGGTGTTATACATAACTGTCCAAATGCATTTGAGTCGTACATGTGCCTGTACCAAAACTTGACCTGTTGAACCCACCTGTTGCAGGTACCCAGGTGTCCGAGGAAGACATGCCTCCACCTCCACCTGTTCCCAAGTCACCTGGCGTTATCGAGCAGATGGAAAAAGACAGACACCACGGGTAGGACAAATCTGGGCCTTCATTATGCCTGTATCATGTATACCTTACATATACATCATGTATAGATGAATACCTAGCCTTATTTCCACCCTATTTGAGCTTCAGTTATTTGCAAAGTTATCAGAAATGTTTGAAGTGATTTTAACTTCACAGTTTTCATGGTGGCTGCTTCACCGCGAAGGCAAAACTGCCACAAATGTTTTTTGATTACATATAAGGAGGGTTTAAAATTGGGGGAGGAAAAGCAGAAACCTGCTTCAAAACAGATACTTAAAAGGGGATACCTAGCTAATATATACATGTACCAGCTAGTCATGTGTATCTACATGTATATGCCTGTATCCCTAGTTAGATAACATAGATAATGGGGTAATATAACAAAGTTCTTACAAAATAATGACATTGTAATCAAGTGTTTCCATCATATTAAAACAATACTACTGAATGTTTTAAATCGCAGCCTTAAAACACTGCAAATATCTCTTTTCCCCCACCACAGAATTAAATCCCAACAAAAATAGGTGATCTTTACAGTATGAACTAGCGTCCAGACCATCTTGTAGTGGAAAGAAAATTCTTTCAGCACCAAGGACAGGGATAGCTTAATCAGTACCATGCTACTGAAAACAGAAGTCTGTGATGAGAGCTAAGTCGTACAGTCAAACTTATACTAGTGAACATCTAGTATGTACCAGTAGCATCAAGAACATCTTGTAGTTGAAAGAAAATTCTTTCAGCACCAAGGACAGGGATAGTTTAATCAGTGTCATGCTACTGAAAACAGAAGTCTGTGATGAGGGCTAAGTCATACAGTCAAACTTATACTAGTGAACACCTCTACTTGAAAACAAGCTGGCCATTGTGGCCAACTTTTTGTAACCCTTTAGGGTAATGATCAAGTCCCTGCAAAAATTAATGAACTTACAGAATTCCTTCCGAGACCACTTAACCCTAAGTTCACCTTTATCTGCCGGGTAACCTTTATCCATTCTTTTTAAGAACAATGTATTTAGGGATATGAAGGCAACAGGTGGTGGTTTCAAACTGCAATATTTTGAAAAAAGTATATTTTTGAAACTACCGCCAATCGACTTGACATCCATGGATACTGATTAGCAACACAACGGATATAGGTTACCGCGCGGATAAAGGTGAACTAACGTTACATGGTTATGTTGTTGCAGAGAGGAGCGGCCATTTATGTCCACATTCCTCGGGTGAGGAAGGCTCATAGTCAATACTTGGGTGCTATAGATTGTAGCATTTTTATTCAAAAATTGCAAACAGCAGTCTTTTGGTTGGTTGGTAAAAAGGTTCTAGAAATATAGCAAGTTATGTTTTCATTTGACACAATTAGAATTAAGTTAAATTTTGAAACATTAGAAAAGATGACAATCAGTTTTGGTGGTGTAAGGTTGACTTTCATACCGTTTTGTACTACCGGCTTTCTCTAGTTAATAAGTAGAGCTATGGAATTTATGATAATTAATGTAAAGAGGTGTGTTAGGTTGAACTTTATTAACATTTTTATTTAGACATAAAAAATATTGTGTTGCATTGGAAAGTAATGCTAAATTGTGTTTGTAAAAGAAGTACAGTTTTTAAATGTGATACTAGAATAGTATCAAGGTGTGGTTTGGATTTACATTATTACATACTAATTTTGTTTTATGTCTTGATTAAGAATGTAAATTTTTAAAATTTACAAGATTAAGATCTTGTACATTATGAAAAAGGATTTTTGGTGCAGTTATCAACACGAATGATTGGACTAAGTCATTTCAACATTTTTGGCTATATGTCAAAATTGTTTGTGTCGGAAAATGCAGCTAAAATCTGTCTTCATAACCAACTTAACAAATGTACTAACCCAGATAAATTTTAAAGTTAAATTTTTGTTAATCTTTGGAGGTGATATAAGAAAACAGTCTAGTGGGCAAACATTGAGATGTGACTGAAGTTACTGAATCTTGTTTTAACAACTGTGTTTCATCTTTCTCGCACAGTGAGAAGCCCCAGCCCCTACCTCGGAACAAGGCCGTGTTAGACCGAGGGGCGCCCCCCACCCCACCTCCCAAACCTAGATCGTCTTCCATGCCAACACAGCCGCAAGGTAGGTTCTGGTGAATGAATAAATTCAACAAAACTTGCTGACTAAGAAGCACAGCATTGCATTTTACAAAAGACTGACATACATTTTGTAACAGGACTATGTACATGGTGACAGTCACTATACGTGTAAATCTTGAATGGCAGTCTAGTTCTGGAAAACTCTAAGAAATCCTTTCTTGGAAAACAATCTGATACTAATGATGTTGCATAATGATGCAGATTGCCAATTCAATTTATAAGGAAAATGTTTTTTTATTCATTTATTCTATGATAATTCTCCAGAATTTTGGCCTATGTTCTCATAATTCTCCAGAATTTTGCAGAACTACTTATGTCCCTGGTGGTATCTAATTGGTAACGTTTGTTACATCATACTTGCAAGTAATTCATGTCTTTGGTTAATCTACCTAAAATAAGTTTTCAGGATTTACACTGTAATTCCAGATTTACAGTGTTAATAAGTCCTGCTTTGTGTTAGATTAGTAGAATCCACAGGCATTGCACTGTACATGTATATTTAATTTAGTTAGAATTATGTATTCAAAGTCTGAAAACTGAATGATAAAATACAATGACAATGCCCTCCAGCTGTTGCCATCAAAATCTCTGTGTGTGTTCCAAGTCCAGGTGCATCCCCAGGTAGAGACACTCAGCTCATGTGTGCGAGCACTGAGATTTGTAACTTTGGCATAGGGTAGATTTAAGGGTGAAATGAGAGAGATGACAGATTGTGTGTCATGGTAGCTACTGGGTTGTAGATTAGGAATAGAAAGGTAACTGGGACTTCAAACTGACAGTGGAGGTGCATGTGCTTGGACAGTTGTAATACTAATAGAGAAAATCTTAAACTTCAGCCTGGTAAGGTTGCTATCAAAAAGAAAGAAAAAATGTATTGGTTATGGGGTTACATAAGGTTTTAGATGAAAAATGCTGCAATACAGAAAAGGTGGGGGTTTTCATCAAGTCAAACCATTTAGATATAGACAAGAAAAAATTGAAACTAGAGCAAAAACACATGTCCTGCATGCATTTCTGTCACTTGCATTTAGCCTCTGGCCAATGTTTTACGTACTACATTGTATAATAAAGCATAATATTATTATGATTAATTTATTTTCTAGCTGCTCCTCGAAAGTCCGTTGACAGCCTGTCCATGAACAGCGCAGAAGGAGACATTGACAGCTCACCAGACAGAAGCCCTTCTCCCGTACCCTTACCTAGAAAGACTCAACCAGTAAGTCCTAAGGCTTCAGTTGTTCCTCTTACACAAAACAATATACAACATGTACATGTATGTATGTAACATAATACTAACACAATTCCGCTAGCCTGCATATATTTCTTTATGCAATATTTATTGTTTGTTGACAGCATTAGATTTGAGTCTTTACCAGATTCCAAAAATACTAGATTTTGGCCAAATTTAATCTTTTTTCAGCAATGGGACTATACAATGTAAGTTTTTCTGTTCTAATCTTTAAGAAGATGGTGTGCGCGTGTCTGTTCTCAAGTGGGATCAAAGCATGACAGCATGCATGTTCACGGAAATATGTTTCAAGCGTAAAAGGCTTGTGTAATGTTTTGTCTTACATTGTGGGCTTCATCTGTTGTAGCTGTGTATTGAATTCCATGGATAAAAACTAACAAATTTCTGTGTAAAGTTGTTAGCCTTAAAGTTTCTTTCTCAATCTTTTTATAGTGTTGTATTGTACAATGTAGCAGCCTTTTGCCTTCAGAAACTGTATGATCTTTAACATACTTAACCCTTGCTGTGCTAAGTCTGGAAACTTCTACTAACATGTTGGCTGATCGTTTGCCCCCCTCCCCCCTGCTGCCCAGTTTCTGGGAGGATTTTTGACCAGGTATGAGGTGAGGAGGATGATCGGCATCGTGTGAAACTTGAAATTCTTTTATTAGGGACCCATTCTTTGTTATGGACCTATTCTTTCTTTTTACATGTTGCATCCTAATGCACAACTGAAATGTAGCCTTTTGACAGATACAAAATTCTGTAACTGTGCTTTTAAGGAAGTCTTGTCAGTTGAAAATACAAATGTATAGTCTCACTTCATACTCACACGTGTATTTCTGTCCTCATGTCCAGCTATCTTGTCCATTTCTGTACATGCATGATTTTTGATGATACATGTATCTTATAGGGCTGTCCCTCATTTATAGCAAACTTTCATATCATATTGTTATCAATGATTATACATTGTATCCATTTGTATAAAATCATTTAACAAAGTTAGTTCTCTCAGAAACTTATATATAGAAATTTTCTAATAACAAATTATTTCACATGATTGATATTTTAACTTGTTCCATAATGTTCTGTTCTGAACCAGACTTCACAACATTAATGATTGATCAAGGAAGGGGAGTGTCAAGAAAATGCACTTGGAACTGGTTATCCTACCAAGAACTTTACATCATTTCAAAATAACGAATTTTGGGACTGTCTAACATTTTGACAACTCGAAGCATTTCAGGATCTGAAATTGTAACCCTAGTTCACCTTTATCCGTGGATAACCTTGATCCGTTCTTGTGAAGAACAATGTACAAATGTATTTAGGGATATCATCAGGTGGTGGTTTTAAACTGCAATATTTTGACAACAGTATAATTTGAAACTACTGTCAATCGATTTGACATCCATGCATGGATACCCTGTTTAGCAGCACGATGGATATACATATAGAATACAACACGGTGTATTTCGTATCACCTGAGGTACCAGCCCGACCGACCTGCGGGAGGGCTGAGAAAACCCATGTTTTGATGTGAAATGCGCCTGAAGTTTAACAAATTTGGTGCCCTTGAACAAAAAGTGTTGCAACAGTAATGTTCCAATGTCCGAATCAGGTATTCGAATTTTCGATTGCGCCGCACTCAGCCTGCTCGAAACATTTCGATTTATTCGAATGGAGCCCCTGTGATACGCCTTTTGAACCCGTGCGATACGGAAGTTATGTCCCGGTCCGGAACACCCGTATCAAACGTTTTCGCGTCAAAGGTATAAAACATAAATGTAGCTTACTGCACGGATAAAGGTGAACTAACATTAACGTTACTCCAGATTGTGACAGTTGTAAGAACTTGTTGCGTTTCTGTCCAGAAGCAGACGAAGTCGCGACGAGTCCGAGCAGCCTTCCGCTGCAAGGCCGACAACGCGGACGAGCTCACTTTCGCTGAAGGAGAGATCATCGTTGTCCTAGCAGAGCCAGACAAGGAGTGGTGGGTGAGTGGGCACAACTTCATCAATCTATCTTTTTATATGCACTGGCAGTAGAAAACGAAATTGTACTTCTCTTATTACACTTACACCAACATGTGTTTCTATTTCAAATCAATCTTGTAACAGTGCCATGTTTGATAAATAGAAGATGGTATAGACTATGACAGATCCAGCTGGAGATGCACACTGTCCAGGCAGCTAAAAGCAGGAGAAACCAGACTGATGCGCATGGCAGAAGAAAAGCGGACCCTGCAAAAAGAGCTCTGCAACAGACCTGTCACAGCTTACAGATGTGCCCTATATGGCAGAGACTGTCATTCTCGTATAGGACTGTTTAGCCACAGTCGACACGCTTTAGGGCTGATATCAATTAGGATTTTATCATGGTCAATATTGACAGAAGGAGGCCATATAGAAGTTATAGACTGCACGGCATTACTTGATGATGTACTGCGTTGCAATCCTTCCATTCCCCCAGACAATCACGCTTACTTACGTTGTAGATGTAGAGTCTCAGTACATCATTTCCATCTTCTGTTCTTGGTCTAATCATCAAAGACATCTGTCAATTGTTTGCTGCCGTATCATGATAATCTTAGGACGACCCCTCCTTCTCTGGCCTTGAAGTTTCCATTGAAAGACTTGTGCATTGTGTATAATATTAGGACCCACAGAAATACACACACACACACGGCACAGACATTACCTCACAACCTTGCAGTGAAATAAAACTCACTGTTACAGTATATTTAGTAATTTTCCTGTATGTTTGTGTTCCCAGGAGGGCCACATCGAGGGTCAGCCGGAGAGACGAGGGCTCTTCCCTGTGAGCTTTGTCCATGTGCTGAGTGACTGAACAAAAGAAGTAGCCATGAGAGGTAGCCATAGAAAAGTGACAGAAAGATTGAAGATCTTTCAAAGGTTTTAGATAGAAATTTGAATGCTACGATGCTGATGCTAAAAGTCAAGGATCTACTGAATGTCTTGGACCAGCCAAGAAGGTTGGAGCATCTTTCTTCTAGTACCAGAAGTTGTGAGTGGAGGAAAGGTATCATCAGGCAATATGTGGGTCAAAGGTTGTAGGTCAAAGGTCAAGTGTAAAACATTGTCTTGCAGTCACTGCTGCTCTGTGAGCAATGGTGTTGCATCTTAGAATGTGTATTACTACAGAAAAAAATATCACACAATGCAAGGTTTTAGATTACAATTATTTACACTAGGCCACAACAATTTCTATGTTTTCATGAGATTTTGCCACACCATTTTATGTGATTTGGGCAAAAAAGAGAAAGATCATTCAAGATATAGATAAACCCTTCACATTTTGTGCCAACAGTTGAATAAAGTCTTTGTCTTCCTAGTTGTTACAATTTTTGCAGAAATATGTAAAAGAAAAATGAATTATGTTGACTTCATAGTGACTTCATTCAGAGGAGTCCAGGTTTCTTGTTGTTTTTTCATATCATCTACCTGTTTCTTCTCTTTTTGTTTGGAATCTGAGAAACGAGAAATGAAATTGGTGTGGCCTAAGACATACTGAATATTTCAATCAAGACAAAGCAATGAAAACGTTACAAAGCAAACAACAAAAATCCAATTATGGCAAAGTGAAACAAAAAGTGATTGTGTGTTGTCAGAAGAGGATTTTAGAAATGAAACAAACAAAGAATAATTTGTTTTTTGAATGCTTCATTCATAGATCTTTGAAGCAAGGAGATTTCATGTGTACATCATGAAAAGAACAATCGACTTCAAAAATCTTGCCAAGAATTTGACCTTGACCTTTGACATTAGTTGTAGTTACAGTATTACCTATGATGTTGCCATAGCGACAGTTTTTTTTACAGTATCTCAAATCATGAAACTACAAATAATAATAAACTGTAAGTCTTCTGATTCTCTATAGCTCAAATACTCCTGTTGAATCATGAAACAAAAGCTGAAGTAACAATGATAGAGAAACAAGGAAACCCTGTGATTTTGTAAAGAAGATGGGACATTCCATGTACAAATTTTAGGAGGGGTGTTTTTTATGAAATGTGGATTATGAAAGACTCATCCACATTCAATATTGTGTCCTCTCTTTTGTGATAATTGAAGAGAAAAAATCATATCAGAACTAATAACTGAATTCATACAACTAAATTAAGAATACTCCGTAACTTATTGTATTGTATTGCATTGTACTGAAGTTAATACTCAAGGCTTAGACATGCTTACAGCAGCTGTATACTACAGTTATTGGTGTTTTAAGGACACTTTGAAGTACGAAAAAAAAGGATGGACAGCTGCATTTATAAATTCACAACACATATATCCATGAAAACAAAGTTCTAATTGCGTCTCCAACTGAAGGTTAGATTGTGAATTGAACAAGCAGTAGATATGAAAAAAGACAAAGTTTTGGCGTAAAGTTTTGGGAAGCTTCAGTAATTAGAAGAAAGGGAATAATGAAATTCTGCTACCCACCTCTACCCTCCTCAAATTTATACAATGGAACATTCCAAGGAATTTTAACATAGGACTAGTCCAAGTTGTAGCATGGGAGGGGTGATGAGTTGTTGCCAGTGCTCAATGTTTGAGTTGGAGAAGCCAAGTTTGTAAATACTATAGTTACCATGGGCCAGTATTTTACTTGACTTTGATAAAATGGTGTTTTTATGGGGTCTTCATTAGTATAAGTAATTACAGTAGATTTACAACAAGGAGGCATTTTGTGTGGCAAGTTTTTGGATAATGTGAATTTGTGAAAAGTGCTACAGTCAAACCTGTACAAGTGACCACCTCTGCATAAGGACCACATGGCCATTGAGAATTACAGTCAAACCTGTACATTCAAGTGACTGCCTACATATGAGGACCACCTGGTTATTAATATACTGTAAAATCTGTACTAGTGACTACCTTGACATAAGGTTTGCCTGACCATGTCTAAAAGGTTAGAGTTATTTGAATTTATTTGAGGGCCATTGGTGGCTGTTCCAGTTTGAGAGTCTGACAAGGTATCAATTTTTAAAAAGTGCAAAAATGGTGAGATTTCGTCTGTGGACAATAATGCTAGGATACAGCTTACAGTTTTGCTACCTAGTATACATTTTGTGTCTGTTCTATAACTTGCTATTGACAAAAGCTACCTGTAGTCCCTATCAAAACGTCTAGAACTGAACATTGCTTGTCTTTTTTAGTATCTACTGTAACTAAAATCCTTCAAGATACTGAAGGTATGATCTCCAAAATGCCATTCTTCCTATTTGTATTTTAATGTGCCATATCAGTTGAATTATTGACAAGCACCAATGCTAATTTTGTAACCCAAAATTGTCCAAAATGCTTCCTTGTTGCAGATCTTTACAAGACATCTTTAAAAAAATAGTGACCCCTTTACCCAAACAGGGTGTTTGTGAACAATCTTTGTGTAAATGTACATATTTAAGAGATACTTTCTGTGTCAACTCAAATGAAACTTTTCTATATCTATCTATACACACAAGTAAACTATTAGTACATGTAGTCAAGATGATTGTCATTGGGGTATATCGCAATGGTGGTAAACTTATATACTAGCTGCTTGTGTGTGCTGTGGAAAGAGTAAAGAATAAGTGGTCAAATACATTCATGCAATACCTGAGGAATTGTAGTGGCGACAATGTTTGGTTGTAGTGAGGAGTCAATGTTTCTAACAGTTATTATAACCAGGGGTGCCAAAGTCCTTCTTTTGTAATATGTTTGATTTTTGCTACCCAGAATAACTACATTTCCCAGAATGTCTACGACAGGTACCCTTAAGGAAAAGTAGGACCTTCAGTGAAGTAGTACAATGGACTCAGTAAAGTGGCATTCTCACTGGACAGTGGTATGTTGCTGTGTTATAACTTTGTCTTTACTTTGACATTACAATGTGAATATCATACCTTGACTTTACAATAGGAAAGTCACTCCAAATGTAAAAGTATGGCTAGAAAGATAACTAAACACACTAAGCATAAAAAGATCTGATTTTAACGATGAAATTCATTAATAATATACACTATGTCAAATTGCTCAGCTGCGGCTAGGTCATCAACATGCTACATTTTCAGTGAGATGCCCACTTTATACAGCCATACATGTGTTAGTTTGAAATAGAAAGCCATGCCTGCTCTAGCTATTTGGTTTAGAGACCACTTTAGACATTAGGGCTTGACTTCAGAATGCCAGCATTTGCCAATCAGGACTTACAACACAAACAATAAATGAGGAAGTACAAAATATACATGTGAGCACACTGCTGTTATGCATATTCCTTAAGTACTTTTCGGAATCTCTACACATAGGAAGAACTTGAGTGAAAACATTTGGAATTCTGTATCCCTCAGATTTATGATGTTCAGAGTCACATCTCTATACCTGCATGATTCCCTAAATAAGAATGTCTAGCATTGAATAAACTAGTGATGAAAAGTCGCTGTAAATACTGTTTGCAAAAAGTAATGTGTCTTTTCAGTTGTATATACAGTAAAAAGAGTCCAGATTTCATTGGCGCAAGTATCTTTGTTTGAGGTACAATAGTCCTTGTATTATGTAAAATATTGATGTGAAACGTTATGGCGAGCATGGTACATGACATAATGGTTAAACACTGGGTAACAACAAAACAATTTGTGTGAAGTTTGATATATTCTAAGACATTATGATGTAATGTTGTTCCTCCATGAATACATAGTTTCATCAAGCAAGAGTTGATATCTAGCTGATGTTCCAGTGGTCTGTATATGATATTTCTCTGTGTGATAATGACTGGTTCTACCTTGCAGTGCAGGAGTCATGTTTGACACTACATTCTTCACAGTGCAGCAGCGCCACCTAGCTGCAGTGTGAAGTACAACCTGTCAGTATTGCCCTGAGGAAGGTGATACACATTTCACTGAAATGTCTGAAAAGTATTAACTTTTAGTTTTACATGTAAGCTTTCATCCTAGAATATGTATGTCCTACAACTTTTTTTTAATGTTTGCCAACAGTTTGCCCATTTTTTTGTACCAAGATTTGTAGGTTGTTGTTTTATTCAGACTGGAACCAAGCAATATCTTACTGACACCTCAACAATAGTAGAATGTGGATAGACCACACTTCAGATGTGAACTGCACTGAAGTATACCTGAGACTTTTCCCTAACTGTGCTAAAATATCCAATCTCACATCACAAGGTGGTACAAAGTCTTTTTCACTGAAGTACTAGTAACTGGGTACTGCTTTGAAGTAATGAATGTTACATATGCACTGTGTGTACTTGCCTCCTCCCCCATTGGGTTAGCATTGACATGTGCATGAAATGTGACAACAGATAGTCTAATGTTAACATTGGCATCCATCATTACGATATAGATTTACATTGACAAGTATTCTGTATCTTGTACAGTATGGCTTCTTTTCAGAATTGCAATACATTTTTCTTGTTATTTGTATGTTTTGTAAAATGATAATATGCATTTAAGTCATGTACCACTACTTGAAGAACAGTGATTTAATTACAGAAACTACATGATATTAAATCAGATTATACCCGTATCTTTTAAAGTTTTAGAATTATGCTGAATATTGTCTATCTGGCTTATGTATGTATGAGGGAAATGCTTTGGAAATTTCCAACATTAAATACCTTTTACTTGTGAATATTTGTATGGCAATAAAGAAGGGAATTCTATAATAAATATTGGTCTTGTACACTTGAAATCTGTGTCTTTTTATTGCTTGTTGAATGAACAAAGCACAAACCTATAGATTTTGAATCACCAACACTCCAAGCTCAGAACTTTTCTCTTGTGTTAGAGTATTCTCCAGGCAAATTTACCAGTGCCATAAGATAGTATCAAATTTGACCAAGGCTCGAGTATATGTGGCCAAAGGAAGTCAGACGGACACACACACACTCACACACACACACAAATGCTAGTGAATTTTGCATGGAGGTTAAGGTAATAAACTCATTTTTACACAAATGTCGGCGACAGCCTGTCACCTTCCTCAGGGCAATTCTAGTACAATTATAACTGGTACACATACTGTCTACTTCATACAGTCAAACCTGTCTATAGCAGCCACCCAAGAGACTGGAGAAATATGGCCACTATAGACAGGTGGCCACTATAGAGAAACTGTTGATCAATCGACCATGAGCAAGCTACACATGATTTCAGTTCCCACTAATCTTTCTCACCAAATAACATTGTCTCGATCGGTAAATTCACCGACAAAGACTTGCACTTAAATGCTACCGCCAAAAATGACCCTGTCAGGAACTCCAAATCCTCGCAAACTACCATTTCAAACGCGGTGCAGGGTGACATAAGGGACAACCTTCCTTTCTTGGTTATTCCATTATTGTCGCGATCTCTGTCCGAAACAACAGGATTTTTGCAAATCATAGCCAGTTTTGTGAGTATCCAATCATTCCGCAAAACATATGCTTTTATTTCATCTTTGCAAACCAAAGTTTGTTTTTCTTCTCAATTTGTAGCGTGAGTGGTAGCTGTACATTATATTAATAAAATACTGTGGCTATAACCGTACTTCACCGAATCGGCTTCTTCAAGTGATAGATCTCCAGATGTGTACCAAACAACTTTATTGAAGAAAGAAATGACAGTAAATAAACAAATGTAACATAACAATAAAACCAACAATAACGCTTCTACCTGTGTGACTTCTCAATACCTCAAAAATAGCCTATAATAAACCTACAAAAAAAAGCTGAGCTCTAATAATTGAGCTGATATAAACTGTTATCCAAATGTTACATTTTTATTAATCCTTTGCTTTTACATGATTTCAAAAGTTCTCTGGCATGCAGCTAAATCAAACGTGTATATGCTACTTGCAGCCGCTTTGTTGCAAGTAATTATCTACCTGAACTAGGAAAACTACAACAGCTAGCTAATAACGCTAACAAAACAGTATATGTAAGTTAGTACAATGATTTCAATTTCAATTTCAATTTTTCAATTTCAAGAATATGTGGTGGTAAATGACACTAGCAACAAACAAAAAGTTTTCCTTCACACAATAACTATTTCCACCTGGTGAATTCTACTGTTATACCCAAACTACAAACCTAACACATGTGATAAGATCTCTGCAATTTGAGCAGACTAAATGACATGTATTGAAAGGATATACCCATTAAGAAACAATGTATCATACAAAAGAAAACCTCTTTGGTTATATATTCTGAGATTGGGAACCTAGAACATGAAGACATAAAATTAACAAGCAAATGAAGTAAAAGTAAAGAATTATAACACAAGTTAATTAAGAAATTTATAAAATAGAGAAAAGAAAACTGAAGTTCTAAAATGTTTTCACGCAATTTATTGATGAGTCTGCAAGTGCTTCCAAAGACTACTGAGTTCACTGAACTGCCTGCAGCACATCTCGCACTACTAGCAGCTCTTCTCAGTGTGAGTCCTCATGTGACGTTTTAGATTACCTAGCTCACTGAACTGCCTGCTGCACTCCTCACACTTGCAGGGCTTCTCACCTGTGTGAGTCCGCATGTGTCTCTTAAGATCACTCAGGTCACTGAACTTTTTGCTGCATTCCTCACACCTGAAGGGTTTCTCACCCATGTGAGTCCGCATGTGTCTTTTCAGATTACCCTGCTCACTGAACTGTTTGCTGCACTCCTCACACTTGTAGGGTTTATCCCCTGTGTGAGTACGCATATGTCTCTTCAGATGACCCAGCTCACTAAACTGCCTGCTGCACTCCTCACACCTGTAGGGTTTCTCACCCGTGTGAGTCCGCATGTGTTTCTTCAGAGCACCCAGATCACTGAACTGCCTGCTGCACTCCTCACACTTGTATGGTTTATCTCCTGTGTGAGTACGCATGTGTCTCTTCTGATGACCCAGCTCACTAAACTGCCTGTTGCACTCCTCACACATGTAGGGTTTCTCCCCTGTGTGAGTCCGCATATGGTTCTTTAGTTGATCCAACGCACTGAACTGCCTGCTGCACTCCTCACACTTGTATGGTTTCTCTCCAGTGTGAGTATGCATGTGAGTCTTCAGATGACCCAGCTGGGTGAACTGCCTGCTGCACTCCTCACACATGTAGGGCTTCTCACCTGTGTGAGTCCGCAAGTGTTTCTTCAGATGTTCCATCCTTCTGAACTGCCTGCTACACTCCTCACACTTGTACGGTTTCTCCCCCGTGTGAGTCCGAAAGTGGATCTTCAGATTACCCAGCTCACTGAACTGCTTGCCGCACTCCTCACACTTGTAGGGTTTCTCCCCAGTGTGGGTCCGCATGTGTCTTTTCAGATCACTCAGCCAACTGAACTGCCTTCTGCACTCCTCACACCTATAGAGTTCCTTCTCTCTGCTAGTGCTTGGTCCCACAGAAGAATCCTTCAAACTCTGCACATGGCTTGTTGATGCCATCCTCCTTGATCTTGGGCAAATTCTGTTGGAAGAAGACGAAAGATCATTAGGCAAGAGACGTTAGATTCCTAAGTATGGTAACTTGGTGTAGTGATACTTGTAAATAAAGAATAGTGAAACTTCCCTAACCACTTCTGATTGTAGAATACTGTAAATACAGAAATGTTCACGATGGTTTTATGTTCAGTTTTCGAGGTAATTGCTTCACCACAAACTCAAACCATTGCGAACATTTTTGTTCTGCTGGCTACCCCCTTGTCTAAGCGCATAGTACTTACAAAGTACTAAGTGAACACTGACCCGATCTTTGCAGTGACAGTTGGTCATGTCCACACTGTTAAAAGCGACTGTCGATTGCCAAGTTGCCAGTAGGGGGCTGGCCGTAATACCCCTGTCACATTATCCACGATCTTCGGGCATATCGATGGAAGGTCGGCCATATTTTTAAAAAAAGATCAACAGAGGGTATGGGTGTATTTTTCACCTGGAAACCGTCTTTGTCACATAGATTCTATCAGCCATATTTTTACCGTGTACAATTATTGTGCAATTAAGTAATTATTATAAGTGAGGCTCTGGCGATCACTGCAGACTCGTCGTATGATCGATTTTCGCAAAATTTGACAGGGGTATAAAGATGTCGATGTCAGAGTTATCGCCCCTTTATAATTGTGATTTCGCCATTGCCAGGTAGTGATTCGGTCCCCAGTCCTAGACAAGTCCGTCAGCGATTTCGCCCCAAACATATGATTTGGCCATTATCTAAACAAAGATACCATCCCCGGCCCCGTAAAATGTCCTCCTTTCAACTCAATGTATGTATCTCCGGACAAAAAAGACTGACAAATAATGAACCCTCTCTAAACAATTTTTGACTGTACAATAGTTTTCCGTTGAAGCATTAGTTGCAAACACGCCATAATAATGAACATCAGATGTTAGAAAGACGGGAAATTTCCGTCTCAGAGGCAGAAGGACGAAGGAGGGGTTTGGCGTATACCGTCCACACATCAATTGCGCCATTAAACCAGTATCAGTACTCTTTTCCTACAAAAATGAACTCTTCACAATTGACAATGACATAAAAAGCTCCACTACATGTTAGATGACCCGGCTCTCTGAAATACCCTCTGCACTCTTCACAAACAGGTGAGTCTGCATGTGTCTTCAAGGTGATGCAGCCAAAGGAACTGCCTGCTGCACTCCTCACTAGCCTCTACCAGGCTCCGTGGATCAGTAGAATCATTATCCTCACCACGAAGCCTGTGCGGGGTCGCTAAGAACAAACGACATAAAATTAATCCCCCCGTTATTTGTACAAAGGAAGTAGCTCAGCGCCGGAGATAATTTAAGTCATAAATCGGCCAGCACCCAGTGGGAAACAGCTCGGTTTGGGACAAGGTCAAACTGGGGTCGACAACAAAACGCGGCAAAAATGATGTTTTAGACGGCGTTTTTTGCTAACATATAAATGCTTTTGAAACAATGTAGGCTAGAGTGAGGTTAATTTTGCGATGAAATGTAACATGATAACAGTTTACGCTATAGATAAATTCCTGTGCGGTCAATCTGCAGCAATCGGTCGCGAAAAGAGATCGCATTTTTCCCTGTTGAGTGTGGCCAAACTGTACCTTTTTGGTGAAGTTTGGAGGCAAAAAGGACTCATTTTGGGATGCAATGGCCGACCCGAGGGCTTATGACGATAACAAACGTTTGATGCAGGACGGGATGGCTTGAAAACAAAATGTTTTGCCGGCCCCGTGAGAAGTCCCGGCCGCTGCTGTCAAGACCCGCGCCGTCACGGGCGAGTCGGAAAGCAATAAACCACTTCGCACCTATTAGATAGCGATTAGTGGACTTCAAAGAACATAGCGACCCCGCACAGTCGTAGTGGTGAGGAAACGTACTCTTCTAGCCGGCTAAACTCCCCTAGCGTACTATAGATTCTATTTGTCCAATTTCTACAATTAGACCACCGATCCACGAAGCCTGGTAGAGGCTACTCCTCACACTTGCAAAGTTTCTACCCTGTTTGAGTTTGTGTCTCTTCAAATCACACAGCTGACTGAACTGTCTCCTGCACTCCTCACACTTTTAAAGGTTCTCACGTGCATGAGTTCGCATGTGTTTCCTTAGATTACCAACGTCACTGAACTGCCTACTGCACTCCTCACACTTGTATGGTTTCTCCCCTGTATGGGTCCGAATGTGTCTCTTCAGATCACCAAGCTTAATGAACTGCCTGCTGCACTCCTCACACTTGTAGAGTTTCTCACCAGTGTGAGTCCTCATGTGACTCTTTAGATTACCCAGCTGCGTGAACTGCCTGCTGCACTCCTCACACCTGTAGGGCTTCTCTCCTGTGTGGGTCCGGATGTGTCGCTTCAGATTACCAAGCTTACTGAACTGCCTGCTGCACTCCTCACACCTGTAGGATTTTTCACCTGTGTGGATCCGCATGTGGCACTTCAAATCACCAAGCTGACTAAACTGTCTGCTGCACTCCTCACAGTTGTATGGTTTCTCATTTGTGTGAGTCTGCATGTGTGTCTTCAGAGTATCCAGCTTACTGAACTGCCTGCTGCACTCCTCACACCTGTAGGGTTTCTCCCCTGTATGAGTCCGAATGTGTCTCTTCAGATCACCAAGCTTACTGAACTGTCTGCTGCACTCCTCACACTTGTAGGGTTTCTCACCCGTGTGAGTCCGCATGTGAGTCTTCAGAGTACTCAGCTGCGTGAACTGCCTGCTACATTCCTCACACCTGTAGGGCTGCTCCCCTGTGTGAGTCCGCATGTGAGTCTTCAGATAGTCCTGCCTACTGAACTGCTTTCTGCACTCCTCACACCTGTAGGGTTTCTCACTAGTATGAGTCCGCATGTGGCTTTTCAGATGACTCAGCTGAGTGAACTGCGTAGAACACTCTTCACATCTGTAGGGTTTCTCACCTGTGTGAGTCCGCATGTGAGTTTTCAGATCACCTTGCCTACTGAACTGCCTGCAACACTCCTCACACCTGTAGGGTTTCTCACCTGTGTGAGTCCGCAAGTGCATCTTCAGATTACACAGCTTACTGAACTGCCTGCTGCACTCCTCACACTTGTAAGTTTTCTGGCCACTGTGAGTCCACATGTAGTGTTTGTCTTCTCTGTCAGATTGCATATGAGAACCATTTTTTTCGTTTTTCGTGACGTCGTCTAACATCTGCACATTGTTTGTTGATGCCATCCTCCCAGATCCGGCACAATATCTGTAATGACAGGATAAACAAGCGCTGAAATAAGAGGCAATAGAGTTGTAGTTATTCATATTAACGTTCTTGGTTGTTGGCACTTTTTAAAGTGTACAGAGAAGAGTTCATCGGTTAGGTAGGAGTCTCGCTCCAGTTGAAACCGCTTCTCTTGTCTCTTCAGTCAGTATACAATCATGTGGTTTGTCCAGAGCTCTATAATTATACATGACTGGATAATTTTCCATGACTCTGTTCAGTCTTGCCTTAAAACTGTTCACGCCTGGCGCTGAGACCACATCATCTGGAAATCCACCATGGCACTACTCTGTTGCTAAAAAAGTCATGCCTTTTACTGCTGTTTGATCTCGGCATTGTTAAACGTAGGCTGGGTCCCTTCATCCTCCCTTCCCTCTTAACTTCCGGTATGCAAGGCACGGTATCATATAGCCCATGTGTGTATTTATAGGTGTTGATGAGGTCTCCCTGTAGTCTCCTATACAGTAGGGTGGGTAGTTTTGAGGTTTAAAATCCTATCACGAATTATTTACTTCTATCATTATGTGTACTTCCAAATGTGGCCCTAATTCCTAATCCCCAAGCAGATCCTCTGTGTCGGACCAGCAGTATCTATGTAGGTTGTTTCTGAACATAGATACTGTCAGCCCGCAACCAAAGATCTGCTTAAGATTACTACCGGTAATTCTGACCAAACTCATGGATATGGAAAAACCCACCAAACAGCGCTACACACATCTGGTCAAAACCGCACTAGCAAGCCAGTTACTAATGGTTTGCAGCGGGATTTAGCAGGGCGAAACAATTAATGGAGCACAGCAAATAAGCCCTTTCACATCTAGGTTACCACGCACACGCGGGTAAGAGAAACTCTGGCAAATATGTCAAAGTTGAAGGCACAAAGAACGTAAACGTCCCCCATTTTCCAGGCGCCATTACGTTCCAGACATTGTTACACAAATTGAAAAAATGGGCCATCAACTTTGACATATAACCCATGCAGATTTCCTCTCACCTAGGGATGTGTACCGGTACAGTGTACCGATACAGTACCGGTACAATCAATTAGGTACAGGTATCAAAATACCGGAACACTGGTGTACCGGTACTGGACCTGTATCTAATTAGTGCAAGCCAGGCAGGATAACAGGTCAGGGGATGGCCACTTTGACAGATAAAATTACTGTGAAATTACCACAGCAGTCTCTGAGCCCCAGTGAGGGAAAAACAACAATTTTGTAAGGGTCAAATTTTTGTTGCATCATGTGTCTACCATAATAAATACGTTTTTATTGGTTCAAACATGCTTCTATCCTTTTAATACATTGTTTTGCCATTATAACATATTATAATATAATATTATCAAATAATATTCAATGCCATGCATTTAGGTCCGGACTCATTAGGTCCGGACCTGTACCTAAACCTCTGGATTCGAATCCGGACCTGTACCTAAACGTGGGTTTAGGTACGCATCCCTACTCTCACCCGTGCATGCGTGGTAACCTCTGTGAAAGAGCTTATTGCATACAGTACTCTCTCCATTTGATAAAACCTCCTTCAGTCCTTGTTCTGAATGTCAACCAAAAGAGGACTGACAAATAGTGAACCCTCCCACGACCATTTCTGATTGTACGTGGTTGACAGCAATAACGAACCTCCCCTATAGTTTCAAACACACCATTATCAACACCAGATGTTAGAACGACGGGAAGTTTCCGGCCCGAGGGCAGACATAGGGAGTTCTGGCATACCTTACAGATATAAACCATGACCTTTAGGCCTTTTTCTATACTTTTTCATGGGACCGCGTGGCGCAATCGTCAGCACGTTTGACTCAGGTCCAGAGTTCAAACCCCGACGTGTCACCAGTCTTGTGCACTTGGGAAAGGCACTTTGCACGACTTTCCTCTATAGGCTACAAAAGTCTGCAGCAAATTGAAGTTGGTAGCCTCAAACACGAAAGAAAACAGGAAAATACCAATGAACACCACAAAATTTCCTCTAAAAATGAATGCACCTGAACATACATGCATTTTCACTTGTCTTGAAATAGATTAGGTCGTAAATCGTATGAAAAGAAAACCAGTAAACCCCATACAGATCCCATTTGTTTACATAATCTGCTGCATAATTTCCTCCACAAAGTTTTTCTCACTTTCGAAAATTCTGGTAGAGTAAACAAGAACTATTTCAATCATACATATTTCTCTCTGTACTAAAATATAGTCTATTTTCAATCAGAAACAGCGGACGTCGGAAAGAACCATGAAGTTTTTACTTTCGAGAAACGTTTCGCTTTCGAGCTTTATGTGAAATCTACAGAGCTTTTATGATCATAATACAAGAAATTGCCTTACCTGCACAAACTGGAACGCTAGTCTTGCACAAAAACGCCGGTTGGTCCTCTAAAACCGCTAAAGTTGTGGTCTTCGAAGGGAAGATTTGGAAGAGATTCTCTCCAGACCACGCCGTTTGCCACCGGTAGCGAACAGGAAGTCGCTTTCGGATGACCCGGAAGTAGATAGTGCTACTGTGTCAAACATGATTACCTGATTACCCGAAAGTTGTCGGAATTTATTAGCTGGATAAACTTTGCGCACGCATTCATTGACAGCGCAGAATCGCTTCGATCTTGAAACCGGCGGACTAACTTGCAATAACTGGTGAATACGCAGGACTTGCTACGTTTTTTAGATTCATAAATGTGTAAACAATGTCTCCAGAGCGCCACACAAGGTCTTTGACCCATATACACTGCATACTAGAGTCGTTTGTGGTCGTTAGTGGTATTTCCGAGTCGTTTGTGGTATTTAGGCACACCCTACCTAAATCATCTGCATTTACTCTGCTCTTATGACAAACATGTGGACACTAGAAAATGTGTGGAGGAAATCAGGAACGGGGATGACCTAATGGTGCAATATAACTTTGGCCGCCTGGGAAAGCCGCATGACGGCTGGCTGCTAAAGTCGGGTCACACGTGCGTATATATTCAAGTCCGTATGAGGTCCGTATGGAAATCTAAGAATCTACCAGACTCCACTGGTTGCTGGAAACATAATAGAAATTGGACCCATATAGAGAGATACTATGCCAAAGGAGTTGGCTGGGCCGAAACCGTACTCCTCGGCCAGCTAAATCCTTTGGCATGTTGTGCGTCTATATT
>NC_049995.1:8274681-8276107 GCF_000003815.2 Branchiostoma floridae
ACTGAATTCAGCATGAGTAACAAAAAAAACCTCGAACTTTCCATTTTCACCCTAACATTTGCAGTAGTTCTACGTGGAAACACCACAGCTAGCTACTGAACCTCCCCATAAAGTTCCAAACACGCCATAATGAACACCAAATGTTAACACGGCGGCAAGTTTCCAAGGACAGGGGCGGACATAGGGAGGTTAGCCTAAACATTTACGTATGTCAATCGCGCCAATAGATCGTAACAGCATGACATTTTACACCCCAATGAACTATACAAAATTGATTCTGAAATAGAAATACATATTAACACACTTGTATTTTTTAACTTGCCATTAAATAACCTTAGAGTTCTTAATAAAGGATCTCCATAAACCCCTCACCGGCCTCAATGTTTACGTTGATCTTCTGCCTTCTTCCAAGATGTATAAGGCTTTATCCTTTTTTGATGCAGAAAACTGGAACCTTTCAAAGGAACACTTAAACGTTTTTTTTTTCCTCCAAGACATGTTCTATTTTCCAGTGGATACAGACGACAGACTGTTTTTCTATTATTATTAAATATAAGAGGGTCAGCATGGGGGTCCCGACAACGATTTATGTTAAATTCAGAAGAACCCCCTACGTATTACGCTAGATCAAGGAAGGCAGTTACGCTAAATTTGGTCGCCTCGCTACGAATTACGTGGATAAAATGGTTTTTCCTACGAATTATGGGAAATAAAATTAGACTGCCTACGCCTTACTTTTACGTAAGGCGTAGGCAGTGCAGACCCTCATATAACCTCCTTGGTTTTCCCCAAAGGAAGTTACAAAGCATTCTCGAATTCAGTCAAATCTACAGAGATTTTACAATCAAATATAAGAGATAGTCTTACCTGAACAAACTTGAACACCAGACTTACACAAAAACGCCAGTCTGGTCTTTAAAAAACGCGAAATGGTGATCTTCGAAAGGAAGAGAATCACGCCCGAGGCTCACACCGTTTGGCTTGGCAGTAAACTGGAAACGCGCCAAATGACCCGAAATTATACTGTAGTCCAAGGTCGACTAACATCTCCTGTAGTCTCCAAGCAGACTCCTACGGTGCCTTAGTGATAGTATCAAAGCTGGCAAAGGAATATAGCCGGCACCGGGTGCCCTTTTGACTCCCTTTGGCCGGCTATCTCCCTAAGGCTGGCTATAAGATTTACTGTAAGGACGTCCATATTGCTGAAAGGACGTCCATATTGCTGAAAGGACGTCCGGATTGCTGTAAGGACGTCCAGATTGCTGTAGCCTCACGAAGCTTTCCACGAAATCGTCTTCCAGGAGAGACGCAAAACGGGGGGCTCGTGCTCGAGGAGGTAGCCTGGAATCCAGTCTTGTTACCTCTGCTGCTGACGCCAGATTGTCTACCATGGGGACCTCGATTTACTGGCAGATACCCGGGTATT
>NC_049995.1:8276445-8286735 GCF_000003815.2 Branchiostoma floridae
TGAACTGTTTAGAGCCCTTCGTACCACATGAACCTTTTTACCTCCTTGCTTCTTCGCAGTTTTGAGCCAGCGATAATTTGCCATTTTCAACATATTTGGTCGAGGCTCTTACTGGTACGGTGAGACTGTAGTGTATTTTTACGATAGACGCTCTCTACTTTTCTGTGAACCTTCTTTTGGTAATAATTTGCTGGAGGAGCTGACTATGTGCTCGTTTATGGAAAAAAATTGTACAATTCATCATTTTTAGATTCTTCTCTTGTAATTCTTGCAAGCGAAAGTATTATGATATGGCTGTTGCATGTACATTGCGTTGATGTATTACCTGGGCTTTTGCCATTCAAATAAACATGGCCTCAAAATGAAACGGCTTCATCAAATGACATCTAAAAACAGGTTTGCATCAAACAACTTTATTGAAGAAAACGAATGACTCAACAAATATAAAAGTATAGACCAAACACAACATCTGTCGCCTGACTAAAATTGCGCCCCTAGCGGTCTTCCCTATAATTGCCGCCACCCTAGGGGGTCATTAACCCCAGCCAGCAGGAGATTGTGTAAACACAGGCTAACAACAACTCCAGCTGTGTGGATTTTCGAGTCAACCTTAGGTCTCTATGACGGGTTAAATATCACTACGAAAGATAACAAATGTGTTCCGATTATTACGTTGAATATATATATATATATAGGAACAAAAAGTTAGCAAGTAATTAAGTTAGCAAGTTGCAATGCTAGTTAATTAAGTAAAATAATACAGTTTGTGTGTGTGTAACAATAAAGTCTTATCGTGCCTTGGCTATTACACCACTTTGAAATTTTGCCCGGGTCATTGACAAGTTCAAACCAGCAAAAACTTTGCTACTTCTTCACAAAATGTTTACCAATCCCATGCACCTATCATCTCATGATTAAAGAAAAAAAGTTATCTACATACATTAACTAGGCAGCTACAACAGCCTGGTGACTGATAGCGCAAACACTACAGTAAAAGTATAATGGTACAACAATGTTATCAAGATCAAACAGTGGTTAATACCGACAAACAAGTGTTTACGTTTATACATGTACATTTCTTGTTATGAACTGAATATGACTATGTAAATACTGCAAGGTTAGAATAACGATATTCCTTCAATTTGAAAGGTCTTTTATCTTAATCCCATCTGTAAGCCAAAACGTACAGTACAGGGGCTAGTGATAAGCTTTCTTTCGATGTAACATTCTATAGTGACATAAGGCATATTGGGTTCCTATAACAACCAAACAAACCAAGTGAGCTAAGAAATGGGTACACTGAAGGAAAAGCAGGTCATTTAAAGTTAGTATTATACAGCCATTATCATACATCAAACTGACATGGCTAAGCACATATAGAGCTGTTACTCTGTTACACGTTATGAACTGAATATGACTATGTAAATACTGCAAGGTTAGAATAACGATATTCCCTCAATTTGAAAGGTCTTTCATCTTAATCCCATCTGTAAGCCAAAACGTATAGTACACGTGCGGATTGTCTCTTACATACAACTTAGAAGTCGGCTATTGGCATTAGCGATTTGTCAGCGAATTTTACCCATTTACCCGACTTAGTCCATTATCTTGCTGCTGTTTCCTGAACTGTTTCATGTCTTCAGGATCAGGAGCTATCTGAACTATCTGCTTCAACTCTCCATCTGCAAGGTCCATCGTGTATGCACGTAAGTTTACTGCCTAATGCACTCTTCACACTGCCAAGAGTCTATAAGTGTCTCTCCATATGGAGCAAACAGGCACATATGGAGAGAAACATGTAGAGACTTCATACTGTAAGGTTTCTCCAGAGTGAGAGTTAGCATATGCCTCTTCAAATCACCAAGCTGACTGAACTGCCTGTTGCACTCCTAACAGTTTAGGGGCTCTCACCCGTGTGGGTCCGAATGTGTCTCTTCAGGGCTCCCAGCTGATTGAACTGCTTGCTGCACTCCTCACATCTGTACGGTTTTTCCCCAGTGTGAGTCTGCATGTGTCTCTTCAGGGCTCCCAGCTGATTGAACTGCCTGCTGCACTCCTCACACTTGTAGGGTTTCTCACCTGTGTGAGTCCGTATATGTCTCCTTAGGACACCCAGCTGACTGAATTGCCTGCTGCACTCCTCACAATTGTAGGGTTTCTCCCCAGTGTGAGTGCGCATGTGTCTCTTCAAATCACCCAGCTCACTGAACTGCCTGCTGCACTCCTCACAACTGAAGAGTTTCTCCCCGGTGTGAGTCCGCATGTGAGTCTTCAGATGATCCAGCCTACGGAAATGCCTGCTGCACTCCTCACATTTGTAGGGTTTCTCTCCTGTGTGAGTCCGCACATGAGTCTTCAGATTACACAAATTCCCAAACTGCTTGCTGCATTCCTCACACCTGTAGGGTCTCTCACCTGTGTGAGTCCGCATGTGTCTCTTAAGACCATCCAGCCGACTAAACTGCCTGCTGCACTCCTCACACTTGTAGCGTTTCTCCCCTCTCTTTTTTGCCTTTCTCCTGACGTCATCCAAACTCTGCAGGTTGCTTTTTGATGCCATCCTAAGAGATCTGGCGTAATTTCTGTAGAGACAAGATAAACAATCACTGAATTACGAGGTACTAGATTCGTAAATATTCGTATTCACGTGTACGTTGGTGTCCTTGGTCGTTGACTTCTAACTCCTATATAGCTTAATGCCTTGTTGATACCGGACACAGGAGACAAGGCGTCCACCTGTTGAGTATAATTTGTTTCCTTCAGTATTTGTACAGTAGAAGCCGCTTAATTGCACACCCCATTTGCCAGTGCATTTTGTTCAATTGTCCGAATGGTGCAACAAAGCGAAGTTATTAAGCTGGACCGCACCACCATGGGATTTGGGGATTTCGTGCAATTAACAGAAGTGTGCGTTTATCCGTTGTGTAATCAACTGGCTTCCACTGTAATTTCAAAATGTGGCTATAATTCTGCAATCTCCAAGCAGATCTCGCATGGCATAAGAGAGTACAATGTATCATAAGCTGGGGAAGGAGTTTAGCTGGTGGAGGAGTAAATTAGCCACGCATGCCAAGATTAGGTTGTTTCTTTACTAGTATCATCTGCTTTGAGATTTCTAATGTTAATTGAATGTATCTATGTCAATGCATGTACAGTATACACTGACAAAAGTAGATTTACATTATAGTGAACCCTCCCAATGCCATTTCTGATTGTACATGGTTAACAGCAATACTGAACCTCCCCCTAAAGTTCCAAACATAATGAACACCAGATGTTAGAAGGCTGCAAGTTTCTAGCCTGAGGGCGAATGTAGGGAGTTCTCGTATACCTTACAGAAATAAACCGTGCCCTTTTTCTTCACCAATGAACATCACAAAATGTACTTTAAAAAAAGAAATACACATGAATAAACATGCATAATTTCCCTTGTCTTGGAATAAATAAGCTCGTAAATCGTAATAAAAGAACATCAGTAAACCCCTTACAGGCCCCTTTGTTTACGTTCTCTTCTGCGATTTTCTTGACTTCCCTTATGGTGCACGGTGCACGGTGCGGAAAACAAGACATTTTCAATTGTTCATTTTTCCCTCAAAGGTATGGTCTAATTTTCCATCAGAAGCAGACGACAGAAACATGTAGTTTTTACTTTCAATACCCTCCCAAGTCTACAGAACTTTTAGGATCAAAATACAAGAAATCGACTTACCTGCATAAACTGGAACACTAGCTTGCACAAAAACGCCGGTCAGCCTACTAAAACCGCGAATGTTCAACACAGTTGTGGTCTTCGGAAGGAAGATTTCCGAAGAGATCGATTTTTCTCCAGACCACGCCGTTTACCGTTTACCGTTTACCACTTCTCGCAAACAGGAAGTCGCTTCCAGATGACCCGGAAGTAGATAGTTGTATTGGGTCAAACATCATTACCTGATTATCCAAAAGTTGTCGGGATTTGCTAGCTTTTATACAATTTGTGTATACGATTAGTAGGCTATTTCACACCATCTTCTTTTATTTGAAAATTTCAGCGTTTTATGTCCTTGCTGAACATTCCTCCGCTCTTATGACAAACATGTGGACACAAGAAAAATGTGTGGAGAAATGGGAATGGCCTATTAATATGGTGCAATATACACCTTAGCCGTCCGGGGGAGCCACTTGATGGTGGTGTTAATTCCATAATCTCCAAGCAGATCCAGGGTGGCGTAATGTAAGTACATTTTGTAGTATCAAACCCACCGTAGGTGCCCGTTTGACTCCCTTTGGCCAACTTTACTCCTTGGCCAGCTTTGATACTATCTTATGGCACCATAGGATCTGCTTGGAGATTATTAATTTCATTCGACGACTGAAAATGAAATGTAAAATGAAGAATTCCGTGACGAAATTTCAATCTTAAGAAATACTGGATGCAAACAGGGGTTCGGTGTCACGAAATACAAATTCGGATTCTTCCAAATATTTTCTGGCTTGTCTCTTGAATTATTTAAAGTTTAATTTCTGTGTCTCTTCGTGCATGTTGCACACACGCAAACAATGCAGTCCGAGATGTCAAACTTTACTCCATTACGCATACTGCTTTGCGGCCCTTCCATTGGTTCTTCAAGAAAAAAAAGGACCAACGCTTGTGACTTATAAGACTTGTGACTTTTAATGACGTAATCTGTATCTCTGTTATATACTTTGTCTGACCCTTGCTTCTTCCCTCATGACCTCAATGAAAAGCGGCCTGCTGGCCGATTTGAGCTTTCATAAATAAACTGAGGTTCAAACAAGCAAACTACGGTATGATAATGCTACTTTGCATAGAGAAGATCCCTAGAGTCTATATTAGTCACGGACAAAGACGCACAAGCGCGCGCACGAACACACGCACATACACGTACACACATACATACATACATACATACATACATACGAACACACACACACACACAAATGGCCACGCACATACACACACACACACACACACAAACACACACACACATACAAACACACACAAACACACACACAAACACGCACATACATGTACGTACATATATACATACATTTTCACATAGACCAATTAAGACGGGTTGGCGTGCATGCCCGCTTTACGATTTTTTTAATCACTTCACAATCACACAAGTGTTTTTACTAGCTGTCCTAGACCCAGTACTGTATAACGGCTACTGAATGTCCTACATCCACCGATCATGGCGCGGTGCCTAGCCGTGTTAGTGACCGTGTGCCTGCTGTCCGTGTGTGCGGGGGACATGTGGCACTGCCCCGAAGGCGCGAGTCCGGGGGACCCGGAGTGCACATATCTTGAGTCCTTCTGTGCATACCCAGAGTTAAAATGTGAGGAAGGTGTGGACAGCTTGTGTATAGCCCCGGAAAAGTGGTGTGACGGTAAGTATAGTATTAACCATATAGAACTTATACTGACTATGAACGTTTCTTGGTGAGAAGACGTCCTAAATCAATGGTGTTAAATGAACGTTCATCTTTTTATTTTGTATTGCAACATATATTAGCAACGGTTTGTTTGTTTGTTTTATTAGGATCTCTATCAGCCATACCACACTCAAATCTTAACTTGTATATTCGTGCCGCCGACGAAACAAAGAAAATACATGAGTACATAAACCGTACAATGTGATTTCAAGTCCATTAGAAGTGGTAGGACTTTTGTTGTTGTTATTGAAGCGATTGGAAGCTGTCAAGAAGGATTGGACATATTTGGGAATTTAGGGCCGTAGAAGTACTCTCCAAGCAGAGGTTGAATCGCGCAGATATAGTAGAAGTCGGGAAATTTACCGGTGCGCTCCTCTTTCCCGACTACTATAGCTACTATAACGTTATAGCTACTATCTCCGCGACTCAACCTCTGCTAAGGCTAGGGTCACAATTGGCCCGGTGCCCGTCAGGGATGTAGCCCCGGCCGGGCTCTGAAGTCGGGCGGACACCGGCTGTTTACCGGCTGTCGTGGTCACAATCAAACGTTGCCTTCGCGCTGCCCCATGGGGGTCCCGGAGTGTGCCGGCGGGCACCCCGTCATTTTTCTTTTAAAAATTTCCACCTTCCTAGGTTCGTCTCCGGCAGACACCCGTCAGATGTTCTGACGGTGTCCTGTAGTCACCCCTGCGGGGTCCGACAGGGTAACGTTTGTCTCTCACAGCCCGGTGGGGCAGTTGTAGGGTCCCTGCCGCATGCCCTGCGAACAACGGCAGGGAACCAGGCAGGCTCCTGGTGGGCACTCTTTAAGGGGTATAAAAACAAGCATTGCCTGCATTCACTTAAGGTAGTACATCATTGAACTTGGAGTACTGGTGCGGTACGTCGGGGTCCGTTCACTGCGGCACGGTTTTTTTCGCCAACTTTTCCTCGCACTCGCACTGACGTGCGGCACTGTTACGTTTCTAAACTAAACTAAATAAACATGTTATTGGAATTTTTAATGTCGGCGGATGACTTGCCAAACTGTTGAGGCCTATATTTTTATATTTGTAAAACGAAAAAAAAAATGGCTTATGGGTCCGAATGACTGCAAGTTTGGCAGAGGAAACGTCCTTCTTCAGCCAAACATCTTTCTTCAGCTTGTTTCTATAGTCTGGGGTTGTAATATCGTAAAAAACATAGAAGCTTTCTATGAAGGAGGCTATCTGTTCGTCCTGCTTCTCAGTGATGCAGCCTATTATGTGGTCTGTTGCGTGGTGTGTTGTCCTATCCCCCTCTGTTCAGCCCTTGTCTGCAGAAGTTTCTGTTGCTGAATTCTTCCGCCTGCCTAGTGGGCTAAGGGCTGTTTCCCCTGGTCTTCTCCTTTCCCTTGGTATAGCGCTATGCACTTAACTCCACTGTAATACGAGAACTGTGTGATACGTGTAAGTTCACGGCTTTTGTCCTTTCACGTGATCTGTGACGTCACACATTTGACCCGGTGTTACGAATTACACACTTTTATTCCGTAAACCTGGTCTTTGACGTAACGAATTTATTCCGACAGACTGCCGGCAACCGGAGGGGTCCCTCTCGGTGTTGTCACGATTAGGTCGCGGGGTGGTTGTACGAGCGGGTCCCTGGTTCATTTTAACTCAGACTTAAATTGAACCAGGGTCCCGGCCGGGCCTCAAAATACCCCGGCAGCCGCGAGGTGTCCCACAGGGCAACGCAGGGGTCACGCCCGAAAGTGCCAAAAAACAGCCCGTGAATTGCCCGGCAGGGCCCCTTTTTCGAATTGTGACCTAAGCCTTAGTAACTACCGTACCCTTTTCGAAGCAGTACCAGGTAACAAAACCTACCAGTCTTTTGAAATTGCCGAAGAGGCTGGCTCGCTGTCCACTGGGTAGTTGCTGGCGCTTGAACCTCAACAAGATTGCGCTTTTGATCACCCCTCCAACAGGTGTACAGGATTGTGTTCACCACTCGGATGAGAAGGACTGCGGAGCCGGGTACGAGGGGTGCGTGGACTGCTGGGGCGGGGGCCAGTGCGTCCCGTCCGGCCAGTGGTGCGACGGCACGCCGGACTGTGTGGATGGGTCGGACGAGAAGTTATGCAAACGTTGCACCGACGAGTTTGAATGCAAGGTATATAAAACAGTGGCCATATATGTATGTCAAACTGTGGCTATATATGCACGTGTATATCAAACTGTTACTATTTATGTATATCAAATTGTGGCTTTATATGTATATCAAACTGTGGTTATATATTGAACTGTGGCTATACATGTACATGTATATCGAAATATGGCTATATATGTATACTGAACTGTGGCTATACATGTACATGTATATCGAAATGTGGCTAATGTATATCGAACAGTGGCTATATATGTATATATCAATCTGTGGCTAAACATGTACATGTATATCAAACTGTGGCTATATATGCGATTGTATATCAAACTGAGACCATATATATGTACGTAAATTTAGAATTTCCTGTTATGTAGGTATCGGGTATATGCGTCCCCATGTCCCGGGTGTGTGATGGAGTGAATGATTGCGGGGACAACTCTGATGAGGCGTGCGGGGTTCAGGGGGAGTCGCCCCCGTGGTGCGAGGCAGGGCGGTTCCCCTGTGCGAGCGGGGAGTGCGTACCGGGGTCGGTCCGTTGTGACGGTGTCGCCGACTGTACAGACGGTACAGACGAGATGCGCTGTGGTGAGATATTATAGTTGTTGTTTGTTGTTGTTGTTGTTTGTTGCCTATCGGGTGACATATTCTTTCTGTGTTTTTTTTGTAGCAAGATTTGCTGAAGTCCTTTGCTTAACCTTGACAGACACACACACACACTCACACACACACACACACACACAGACACACACACACACACACACAGACACACACACACACACACACACACACACACATACACACACAAACAAACACACACACACACACACACATATACACACACAAACACACACAGACACACATTCACACACACACACACATATTCGCACACCTATATAGACAGACGCACATATTCACACACACACATAGACTCACAGACACACTAACACAAACATACACACGAACGTATATAGACAGACAGACATACACACACAGATGCACACATAGCTATAGAGACATGCAGACACACACACATTGAAACACAAACACATACACAAACACACACACATAAATAGACATACACACAGACACAAACACACGTGTACACGCATAGAGACACATGCACACACACACGTACATACATACATACACATCAACACACACACACACACACACACACACATACATACATACACACATGTACACGCGTGCACACACACACATAGATAGATAGATACACACATACAAGCCTGGTTATTCTGTATCAAAAGCCTAAGATCATACAATCTTTATTGACTCGACAAAAAGTACAGCGACTTTCGTAAGGTCTACATGTATAACAACTACTTACAGTACAACTAAACACATATATATGGATATCTATAGGTATGGATACATCAACATAAAGGGTCTAGCATGTCATTTACACTATTGGTTCTACGGGATAAACAATCGTGGATATATTTACCTACTTGTACACAATGTGGATTATCGCCTCCCAGAATGTACTTGAATTTATCTATCGAACAGAGAGTAGCAAAGTCTTTAGAGCAAGCGGAAAGTTATGTGAACAGCTCTGTGCGTTTATCATCATATCGAGAACAATCCATAACATATAGACTACCCTGTGTGTCTATCTCTAAACAGAGTGTACCAGTGCTGAGCTCCGCTGTGACACCAGTCTCAGGTGTGTCCCTCCGGCAGCCATTTGCGACGGCTTTGACGACTGCAGTGACGGGTCAGACGAACTCATATGCTGTGAGTTTCCCATTTATTAGTCGTATACGCCCCTGTAACTCAACTAGTACTGGGAACCACCTTAGGCTCAGGTCCCATTCCCAACCCACGGCCCAGCCGGATAGCTTTCGGAAATGAAAAATATGATATAGACAGCAACGGAACACACGGATACAGAATTAGCCATGAACATAATTTGTGCATATTCCTTGACGAAAACTTTTATTCTTCATTTCCGCAAACATCCCGGCCGGGCCCCGGTTTGGAAATGGAAATGGGACCTATTAAACCCTGAGCTAAGGACTACGTCACATTTTCAAACAGGGGCCTGGTCGGGCAGTTTTCGGGAACGTAAATTATGACATAAAAGACACCAAACTACACAAGACGTAAAGATGATAGGGCGTTATCATTACCTATACATTTCTAATTTTCATACCCACAAACAGCCATACCCCGGTTTGGAAATGTGACGTTAGTCTGATTGGGAGACTCCAGTTCTAATCCCCGGTAGGGATAGGGCATCTCGGTTGGGGTTGCACACGTCATTCAGAAGGGACGTACGATGGGGGTACGATGTTTGAGGAGGTACCTTGAGCACGTTAAAGGGAAGGGCAGCAACGCCTCCCTGTAGAGATATACTGCTACTGAAACAGCGAATAGACAATGCAAGGACATGAGGAAACAAACGAACGATACATTTCAAGCATATGATTAGCCATTGCTACACGACGTCGACTTAACTCACTTCCCCATGTGCAAAAACGGTTACATTACTTGAGTTGTAGAGGTAAAAGTGGTGGAAGGAGATAGATGGGCTCCGTCTTTCAATACCATGCCCTAATACCCCCCTCACATTTAGCGAAAATCGATCGGACGACGAGTCTGCTACATCCGATTTCCCAGGAGTCGTGACCCTGACGGGCAGGGGGGAACTCTGCCATTTCTTTGTCGGAATCCGGGTCATGCCTCCTCGTAAGTTAGAGCTCGCAG
>NC_049995.1:8289094-8341847 GCF_000003815.2 Branchiostoma floridae
GGAACTGCCATGGATTTACACATTTTATTGCCAATATAGTCTTGTTATTCGGCTTCAATTTGTACGACATGCCTACGACAGTCACTGTACTACAGCTGCCACAACAAGTCATGCCATAAGACAAGGGACAAAAATTAAGTTCAGCAAACTTGCACGAAACAATCTTTTTTGGTGTTGGCAATATGCCATATAAGGTTCGCGCATTGATATTTTATTCGCCATGTAGATTGGTACATCAAAGGAGTTCTTTGCATCAGACATGTCAAAGGTCGCATTAGGATGAACACGCCAATATCTCCAATCTGTAACTATGTGACCCAAGGACTACAGAAAAGTTGATGGGCACCACCTACACACCAAAAGATGTTGGATTTTAATTCTTTTATAATCCTTTTGTCCCCAGTGTCTTGTAGTGCTCGACAGCTGTGGGAATGTGCCGATGGTGACTGTATCGACCCGGCCTCAGTATGTGACGGAGATATGGACTGTTCCTACGGGGAGGACGAGACGGACTGCCAGCGTAAGTTGTCATGAGTTAACGTTCATCAAGCTTAAGTGTCAATCTGTTGTAACGTTATATATATCTTCAACCAAAGTGAGTGAAGTATTGGTTTTGATGTTACTCTCTCTCTCTCTCTCTCTCTCTCTCTCTCTCTCTTTATCCCCGTGTATCTATCTACATCTACCAATCGATCTTTGTATATCTCTACCAATCTCTCTATTTTTCTACCTTTCTAGTTCTCTATCTGTCACTCTATCTATCCATACATGTAGCGTTATCTATCTAACGCAAATCAAGCTTAACCTCTAATGAACCACGGACATGTCCTCTATTGCGAAAAACAAAGTACGAACAAACAGACTATTAAAACAATCTTATAAAGAAGAAGAATATCTTAAATTGCCAATGTACGACACAGATCTACCATCACAAAACTAAGAATCAGTTGCCACAAATCACGAATCGAATCAGGAAAACATAACCACACCCCTCTAGAACAAAGAATATGCCAATTTTATAGTTTAGGGAAAGTAGAAGACGAAGTACATTTTACTATGGATTGTCCTTTGTATGATAGCGATTAACCTCATTTTATTTGACTATGTGTTAAGTAAATATCCCCACTTTAGATACTTGAATAGTAAAGAGAAATTTATATTCCTGACAGCTAGCTACATTTATACAATTACCAAGAAGCGAGAGGAAGTCGAATGTCCTAGAATAGATTAGACGCACATCTACATATATATATGTGTGTATGATTGTTTCCATTGTTACATATATGTGATTCTTACCGTGTGACCTGTACTTAGCCCAGTGGGGCAAAAATGTGCAATAAAGGTCTTCATTCATTCATTCGTTACTTGCAGCACCCTGTAACCGTATCCAGTTCGAGTGTGATGGCGCCTGCATATCTTCTCACCTTCTCTGTGACGAGACTGATAACTGTCCGGACGGGGAAGACGAGAGGAACTGTACCATTGGAGGTGGGAATAGCTTCATTTTGGGAACGATCTTTAGGCCATTTTGATCTTATTACATGGATTACATGACGTGGTTCATGGTTAGCCTCCATAGCAGGCTTTTTGAGGCCTTTTTTTGGCTCATAATACACTTTTGCTGGCCATTTCTATTTGGACTCGGTCGCTGATTGCTGGCGTTTTCTCCTCCTTTCGAAGGCCGGCAATCAGAAAACGCCAGCATTGGCAGCAATCAGCGACTGAGTACAAATAGAAATGGCCAGCAAAAGTGTATTATGAGCCAAAAAAAGGCCCCAGAAAGCCTGCTATGGGGGCTAGTTCATGGTGCTTGTTAAAAAAAGTGAATCCCCCTATAGTATCCATACATATGGTCTGTGTTCTTTGTCACGGCCAGTGGAAGAGTAGCTCTTCGGTCAACAGTAAAGCATCCTCCTACGCACGGACATCCAATAGCGAAACCACCTGCCTGGATGTACCCCCCAAAAAATATCCCAACTGTCAGCCAATCAGAGAATAGGCCTTTCAATTTTCAAAAGAGGTCTCGCATATCAGGGTAAGCTCATCAATATTTACAAGCAGGGCGGTCAGGAACTAAGGGTGACGGTTGAAAGAGCAGGGTACATCCAGACAGGCGGTTTCGCTGCTGGATGCCCCTGCGTAGGAGGATGCAGTGAAGAGGTTATAATGTTTTGTGGAACAAAATCAAAGTACTAAGATGCTGTGTCCATGCAGGGTGCGGAGTTCGCCAGTTTCCCTGCCATGACGGTACCTGCATCTCTCAGGCACAGGTCTGTAACAGGCGTGAAGACTGCAGCGGAGGGGAGGATGAAATGGACTGTGGATGTAATTATGTCATCTTCGTGGTCGTTATGTTTGTGTGTGTTTGTGTGTTTGTGTGTGTGTGTGTGTGTGTGTGTGTGTGTGTGTGCGTGCGTGTGTGCGCGCGCGTGTGTGTGTGTGTGTGTTTGTGCGTGTGTGCGCTTGTGCGTGTGTGCGTATGTGTCCGTGCGTGTGTGCGTTTGCGCGTGTGCGTGTTCTTGTGCGTGCGTGCGTACGTGTGTGTGTCTGTGTGTTTGTGTGTGTGTGTATGAATGAGTGCGCAATCTTTTATGTGTACCGGCGGTAACATTACTTTCTTCTTCTGTGTTTGTGTGTCTCTATCTGTTTATGTTTGCCTTGTGTGTGTTTCTGCGACTTCCAATACAATGTGTAGGGGGATGAAGTCTATCGGACTTAACAGTTGCGATGATCCTCTAGGAAGGTCGTCTAGGAAGAACGGCCTACATGTTGGCCGATAGGGCTAACCAGTATAAATAAAGGTGAACTGAACTGAACTGATATATAGAGTATTAACGCGTGTATTTCCCCCTGACAGACCCCGCTCCCCTCGGGTTCCCAGTCGGCATGACGAGTCGCTACATCCCGGATGTGTTCGTCACCGCCTCGTCGGAGTTCAAGTCGAAATTCGCGGCGTTCCTCGCTCGGTACTCCGGCCCGAATACATACTCCTGCTGGGTGCCGAACTTAACTGATGATCAGTGGATTCAGGTTTTTAATGTCCTTTAATATTATGTTTTCCTATCTTCAAAGCTATAGCCTCGCTCCTGAGGCGTCATCAAAAAATGACAGAAGAAAAGCAGAACGAAAGAAGAAAGACATACCAGCAAAAACAATATGTTTTCCTGTTGGGGAAACATATTGTTTTTGCTGCCGTGTCCTTCTCTCATTTCTTTCTCCTTTAGTTCTGTCAGTTTTGGTGACGCCTCAGGGGTGAGCCTATAGCTTTGGTGACGCCTCAGTGGCGAGCCTAACGGTGCAGTATGTATGAGAGTAGCTCGATAAAAGGCAAATTGCAGGGAGGGAGAAGTCCTGCGTTTTGTCGAAAATGTTGCCTTCTTCGCTATGCTGCAATGCGAGTATTTTTATCTCAAGCTGCATGGATCATTTCGTTTGTTCAGACCATTGTAGTGCGTAGTGGAAAATATCCTTGCTGTTCCAGTAGCAAGGTGTGTGTGTGTGTTTTTTTTTTTTGTTTTTCAATAGCAAGTTTTATTCTAGCCCATCCCATTTAGACTGGCGTCACATTCCCAAACCGAGCCCCGGCCAGGCGCTTTGTGGAAACGAAAAATGGAAATGTATATGTAAAATTATGCACAAATTTTGCCCGAAACCAATATTCTCTTCACCTCTTGTGTAGTTTGGTACCTTTTGCATCATACTTGTCGTTCACGAAAGCTGCCTGACGGGGCCCCGGTTTGGAAATGTGACGTTTGCCTTAACGTCTTTTTATACAATGCAGATCTACTTCGGTAAGACGGCCAATGTGACCGGGGTGGTCATCAGTGGAGGGGGCTTTGCCAGGATGATGGACAGTTGGGTGACGTCATTCACTCTGGCCTTCAGTATGGACGGCGTGGCGTGGACGCCGTACGGAGACAGCGGCGGTGACGTACAGGTATGACGGCTTCATCTTCACTCATCTACGGTAGAACCTGCAGTATTTGTAGGGCAGAAAAAAAACTCACGCGCATTACCCACACGCACGTATACGCACACGCATGCACATGCACACACACGCGCGCATGCAAATCAAAAGAAAGAGAGAGAGAGAGAGAGACGCATTCATACATATATACCTACACACATACACATATATACACACAGACATGAACAAACACACATACACGTATACGCAGACACACATATGCGCAGACACACACAAGCACAGAGATCTAGACACACACACACACATACAGAGAATGGGAGAGTGAGAGAAGGAAAGATAGAGAGAAAGTGTGTGAGAGAGAGACAAGGCTAAAATGATACTTCAGTCCCATGGGATGACTTGATAAAAAAGATCCCACATAATTGCCTGAATTCTCTCTTTACCTGTATTTCTACCTTTTCTACAGGTGTTTCAAGGAAACAGAGACCCATACAACCAGGTGAGCCGTCCCCTGGATCACCCTGTGACGTCACGCTACATCCGGCTGTACCCCACCGGTTACCGAGGCTGGGGTGCCCTGAGAATGGAGGTGTACGTCACAAACGGTCAGTTCACAGTAGCCTCTCGTACAAATCTTACCAATCTTTTGGCTTCGTGTGTGGCATAACTGGTAGAGCGTTCGGATCGGAATCCAGAGGTCCAAGGTCCAATGCTCACCATGCCCCCGACGTTGTGCCCTTGGGAAAGGCTCTTTAATATTTACACGACCTTTCTCACTTCACCCAGGTGTGGAGATGGGTACATGATTTCGGCCGGGGAGGTAAAGAATCAGCCAACGATTAAAGGATATTTACATTCAAACATTTAGAACCGAAATACACAATGACAACCGGGACAAATCTTTCGGCAACAAATTACGAACCTATAGATTATTCAAGACTATTTATAAAGAAGAAGAATATCTGATGGTGAAAAACATACAGCACAGAGTAGCTGTCACTAAACTCCGGATTAGTTGCCACAAGTTACATATCGAAACTGGAAGGCACAACCGCACCCCTCTGCAGCATAGAGTCTGCCAATTTTGTGATCTACAACATGTAGAAGATGAACAGCATTTTATTTTACACTGTAAATTGTACCATAATGAACGGATTGTGCTTTATGAATATATCAGAAAAGAGTTCCCATATTTTGAACATCTTAATGCAACGGATAAATTTCTATTTTTGATGCGCCTAGACAAACCCTGTATATCAAACATTATATGTTCTTATATCTACACCTGTACAAAGAAGCGAGAAGATGTCGACCATCCTGTTAGCTTAGTACCTTCAACTAGTTAAATTGTATCCTGTTGTTTTTGGGTTTTTTTCATATGTTTGTTATTCTGTTATCAGTCATGTCTGTTATCAGTGACCTGTACCTAGCCCGTCCAGGCATGAATGTACAATAAAGGTCTTTCATTGAATACTACCTTTACCTTCTGTCCGTACTTTTTATGTGGCACTATTAACGTAAGTCACATAAAAGAGTTAAGTGCCACATTGTCCTTGTCTTTCAGAAAGCAACATAAAAATTAAAAAAAAAAATGTAACCCAAAATAACAACTAGACAGCGTTTAACACTTGGTAGCAAATGCACAATGTTTACACTCAGATTGTCTAGCCCTAACAAACTACTACTCTTACTCTTTCATATAACACCAGTTCACCTTTATTCGCGGGGTAACCTAATTCCGTTGTACCTAAGAAGCAGGATATTTAGGGGTATCACGTAGATGGACGGTGGTTTCAAATTGCTTTTTTGTTCAACATATTTTAGTTTGAGACCACCGTCAGTCGACTTGATATCCCGAAATACCCTGGTATTGAGTACAACGGATAAAGGTTACCCTACGAATAAAGGTGAACTAGCGTTACATGTATATGGTGACAAGCCTCCCCCAAAGGTCTGTCCTGCTACATACTTCACCATGTAATCGAAACTGTTATTTTAGCAGCATCCATAGATATGGTGACAGTCATATGGTCCAGTTCAATGGCTTAAACAAGAACTTAGAAAAGTTGCCCTCTGTCGAGGGTAGCGACAACAAACACAGTGACAGTTATATTTATCCATAATAACTCATAGACCTTACCTTAGACCTTAGACGCTCCCGCAACACTATTGCATTGGTCGACTCGTCGAGCATACTTTCTCCAAAGGGTGCGGTCTTGAGCAGCCACTGCCATGCTTTCCATGTACAGTCAAACCTGCCCGAGCGACCACCTCTTCTCAGCGACCACCTGGCCATTTCGACCACTTTTTCTCGGTCCCGATTTTTTTCCCATGGGCGTAAGCATGAAGCGACCTTTTCTCAACGACCACCTGGCCAGCGCGACCACGACCGGCCCAAATTGGGACCCATAACAACCGCATAATTTTCAAAATCGAGGTCTTCATCGATTTTTGATGATAACTAGCGCGATTTTGTGCCGAAATTGGCCAATTTGCGTCGGATTCTGACTGCCGATGTTATGTTTAGAATAAAGATGGCGGCGGTCATCAATGGGTGGGTCGATGGGGCATTCTACTGTAATATGGGAGGAAATTTCGTTGTAAGAAAATCGAAATTTAGTTGTTACGGAAGTTTTTAAAAAAAATCTATATCATTATTAAGTGAACGAATGCTGAATTGAAACGTATATAGCCTCATACTTTTTTTAAGAACGATCTGTGTAGCTCATACCTTTTTAAGAAATATCTGTGAGTGCTTTTGTCCAACTGTACAGTACAGTCACCCGTGGGTAAGTACGCTATCGGGACGTACCGGGCATCGAATTCGAAAGGTGCACCGTAGTTATTTCAGATACGGCGATCAAGAACACAGCGACGCATGAAGGCTTGTCTGGTAACTGACAGCATCAAAGTTCCCTTACTGTCTATATATATCTAAAACGTTAGTGTACAAATATTGAGCTTTAAAATACCGTATCGTATAAAAGCTCCATAATAGCTTGGGGTTAAATTTACAATTTACAGTGTGCGTGTTGTATTTGACATTAAAGACCTCGCTTCTTTGCATGCGTGCAGTGTGCTGGCTATTTGGCATTTAACACAAAGGAAACCATTTATACTTTGCATCAGGCATGTTTTGAGTCGATACTCTTCTCAGCGACCACCTGTCCAAATCGACCGCTTTTTTCCGGTCCCCCGGGTGGTCGTCTTGGGCAGTTTTGACTGTACTTGTTTAGACCCATTTTCCTTCCATCATCTAAGATTGTCCGTCTTAGTGTAGTTTTTGGCCTGCCCCTGGGGCGGGTGCCATTAGGAGCCCATGACATAGCTGTTTTTGTTGTTCTTTTGTCGGATAGGCGCCATACATGCCCTACAAATCTTTATCTTCTTTATGTAACTCATAGGGCATAAAGAAAACGTTGGTGTGTAAGGTTTACAAGGAGGAGACACATTTTTCTATCTTTGTTCGTTTGGATTCATCATAAGTCTCAATGCGACAGTTTCAAATCCTCTGTCTAAGATCTGCAACATCAAACTGATGCTAAAACTGCTTTATTGAATAATGTTATGGTTTTCAGACGAAGACACTTGGTTACAGCGGGGAGAATACTCTTCTTTGGTGGTGGACCCGGATCCCTTACATCCCCGGATGTTCAAGCGGGTTCCTGACTACAGCGCCTCTTCGCGTGTTGATGCGTTCTACCCGCACCAGGCACGTCTGAACAACGGGAGGGGTCAGCAACAGGGAGCCTGCTGGTCTCCGGGTAATCACACGCGCGGTGAACATTGGTTGCAGGTACGTTATGATTGTCATTTTTCCAGTGAGGTATAGAACTATTTTTGTGCGTGTGCGTGTTTGTACATTTCTATCTATGTGTGTGTGTGTGTGTGTGTGTGTGTGTGTGTGTGTGTGTGTGTGTATGTGTAGGTGTATGTGTTTCTATGTCTATGTGTGCGTGTGTCTGAGTGTGTGTGAGTGTGTGTCTATGTCTGTGGGTGTATATTTATGTATGTGTGTGCCAGTGCGTGTATGTGTGTGTGCCTGTGTGTGTGTCTGTGTGGGTGAGTGTTTATGTCTACATGCGAATGTGAATGTGCATGTCTGTGTGCGTGCCCCCTCTCTGTGCCAGTACTGTACATTTCTATATGTTTCTTTCTCTCTCTCTCTTTCTGTGTGTGAGTGTGTGTCACTCCCTGTTTCTCTCCTTAGATTGATTTCTCTCTATCTCTCAGTGTGTGTGTACAAATAATTTTTTATGTCTAAGTGTGTGTCTCTATATTGTTCCCTCCCTGTGCTTGTCTGTGTGTATTAATGAGTCTATGCGTGCGTGTGCGTTGTATGTGTGTCTCTCTGTGTGCCTCTCTCTCTCTCTCTCTCTCTCTCTGTCTTATTTTGTGTCTTCCACCTACATGACTGTATCGATGACCATCTAATGCCGATGTACAGATAGCTAAGCAGGGTTTCTTCTACCCTTCTAGATCACCCATGGCGTGTTGTACCGAGTGGCCGGCGTCATCACACAGGGGGCTTACAACATGGACGCCTGGGTGACGTCATATAGGTTAGAGTTCAGTATGGACGGCCAAATATGGACAACATACAAAAACAGTGATGGCGAAGCGAAGGTCAGTTAAACTAATCGCCACGTAAATGTTGGGAGTCAAAATCGTTACGTATTCCTAACTCCTTTTTTCGAAAAATTCACGACTTTGTCTTGTAACATCATAATATATACTGGTCTTAGGTGCGAATGTACAGTTCTTATTGATTTAAACTGCCATCGGCACACCAAATCAGTGTGTTTCCTCATTAATGTTCCTGTACATCCCATTCCACTGTGCCTTGTCCGCTGCCTGGTCCCGCAGCCATTTCAGTATATAGGGTGCCATCTTGACATTCTTATTTCAGTACAGTTTCACATCGTCAATCAGGCAGTCTAAAAGGCCTTCGCGGGGCCTACCCAATCTAAGTGTCAGTTTCTTGCTGAAATCGATGTTGAGTGCCTTTTGGGCAGGTGATGACTGAGGCATACGTAGGATGTGTCCAAAAAGGTGCCATCTGCGACGGTGTACGTCACAACATCAGTTGGAAGATAATAGAAATGATAACAAATAGATTATTACAAGCTACAGCAACAATGTAGCATCGGCATGTTTGGTACTTGGCAATTTTGAGACAGCATTTTAGGATACAATGTGTTGCCCTGTGCTTCAGCTAGCTATAGAACGATCCCGACTGTCAATCACAATTAGCAGTTCGACCAATGATAGCATGGCAATTGGCAGTTCGACCAATGAGAGGGTATCTTCATGTCCGTCAAATATTTACATCTTCATGTTGCATTTGAGTTCGACGGGGCGACAGAATCCGTCTATTACATCATCTTTGACATTGTTCTTAAAGCAAAATAACACAACGTTAGGTGTGGTGACATTCGAAATACGAAATACTAATTTCCTGTTCACAGATTGCCAATACTAGTGAGGCTGCTACCAGTTGAGCTACAGGGACATCCCTACATTTGTACAATAACTGGATGCATTTTCTCCTTTCAGGTGTTCCAAGGCAACACAGACAACTATCGCTATGCACGCAATATTCTGGACAACCCAGTATTTGCACTCTATACTCGCTTCATCCCAATAACATTCCACAACCAAATCGCACTTCGAGCAGAGGTATTGGTCATGCAAGGTAAAATACCAACCAGTTTTCTATTTCCCTTATATCTGTTGCTGTTGAAGTTCTCGCTATATTTGCCTGTGTGTATATGCCTGTATGTGGTGGATGGTGTTTAGCACCAAAGACAGGTTTGTTTACCTGTGTGTGGGTGGTGTTCAGCACCAAGGTCAGGTGTGTTTACCTGTGTGTGAATGGCGTTCAGCACCATGTGGACAGGTGTGTTTGTCTGTGTGGGGATAGTGTTTAGCACCAAGGACAGATGTGTTTACCTGTGTGTGGACGGTGTTCAGCACTAGAGACAGTCATGTTTACCTGTGTGTGTGTATGGTGTTCAGCATCAAGGACAGGTGTGTTTGCCTTTTTGTGGATGGTGTTCAGCACCAATGGCAGATGTGTTTACCTGTGTGTGGATGGTGTTCAGCACCAAGGACAAGGTGTGTTTGTCTGTGTGGGGATGGTGTTCAGCACCAAGGACAAGGTGTGTTTTCCTGTATGTGGATGGTTTTCAGCACCAGGGACAGATGTGTTTACCTCTGTTTGGATGACGTTCAACATAAGCGACAGGTGTGTTAACCTGTTGTGTGGATGGTGTTCAGCACCAAGGACAGATGTATTTACCTGCGTATGGATGGTGTTCAGCACTAAGGACAGATGTATTTACCTGTGTGTGTGGATGGTGTTTATCACCAAGGACAAATGCATTTACCTGTGTGTGGATGGCGTTCAGCACCAAGGTCAGATGTATTTACTAGTGTGTGGATGGCGTTCATGTTGATGGTTTTTAGCACCAAGGACAGGTATAACACCAATGTGTAGATGGTGTTCAGCATCAGGGACAGGTGTGTTTACCTGTGTGTAGATGGTATTCAGCATCAGGGACCGATTGTTTACCTGTATGTGTATAGTGTTCAGCACCACGGGCCGGTGTGTTTACCTGTGAGGGGATGGTGTTCAGAAACAATGACAGATTTGTTTACCTGTGTGTAGATGATGTTCAGCACCAAGGACAGGTAGGTGACATTTTGTATTCTTTTACCTTTCCACTTAGGGTGTGCGGCCCAGGAGGTGTTCTGTGATGGGAGGTGCCAAGCAAAGGGACGACTCTGTTTGGTACTTGGGCGATGCGTACCACGCCAGTTCCAGTATGAAGACAAGTAAATCAATATTTTCCACATCATTTTAATAAATCGGTATTGATAGTAGTCTAAAGGGTGAACGTTATAAACATTTGCTGGTGCGGTTGTGTACTTAGTCTTGGTTGGAAAGTTGGTAAAAGCACTTGGTAAAGCAGGGGGTTGGGCTTTGTCCTCTAATACAGTGTCCTAGACACAGTAGATTAGCAAACTTAAAAATGCTATAGGGTATATACCCTTTTTCATGAACTGAAAGTCAAAGGCGACATCTGTAAATGCATTTCAGGCCTATTTGTGAGGAAATACTACAAGCAACGTGCGGAACGGAATCAACACTCAAATTTGATGAGCTCGAGTGTTCGGGTAAGATTATTAATCTTTCATGATCGATAAATATATTAATGTCACTGCTCCTAATCAGAACTGTCTGAATATAAGACATGAGAAACATTGAATTTTAAATAACAGTGAATCAAATTCTGAACGTTATTTTTTACCCGTCTTTGCAGAAATCGACAACCAGTTCAACCAATGTCAATATGCCCTTGAGGACTTCGAATTCGATCGTCCGGGTCCAGTCGACATTAGACCCGGATCCGAACCGGGTCTCTCCGGCGGCGTGGCCCGGTCTCCCCGGTGGCTTTGAGTCCGCACCCGGTCTCTCCGGTGGCTTTGAGTCCGCACCCGGTCTCTCCGGTGGCTTTGAGTCCGCACCCGGTCTCTCCGGTGGCTTTGAGTCCGCACCCGGTCTCTCCGGTGGCTTTGAGTCCGCACCCGGTCTCCCTGATGGCTTTGAGTCCGCACCCGGTCTCTCCGGTGGCCTTGAGTCCGCATCCGGTCTCTCCGGTGGCTTTGAGTCCGCACCCGGTCTCTCCGGTGGCTTTGAGTCCGCACCCGGTCTCCCTGATGGATTTGAGTCCGCACCCGGTCTCTCCGGTGGCTTTGAGTCCGCACCCGGTCTCTCCGGTGGCTTTGAGTCCGCACCCGGTCTCTCCGGTGGCTTTGAATCCGCACCCAGTCTTTCCGGTGGCTTTGAGTCCGAACCTGGTCTTTCCGGCGGCTTTGAATCCGCACCCGGTCTCTCCGGTGGTTTTGAGTCCTCATCCGGTCTCTCCGGTGGCTTTGAGTCCGCACCCGGTCTCTCCGGTGGCTTTGAGTCCGCACCCGGTCTTTCCGGTGGCTTTGAATCCGCACCCGGTCTTTCCGGTGGCTTTGAGTCCGCACCCGGTCTGTCCGGTGGCTTTGAGTCCGCACCCGGTCTGTCCGGTGGCTTTGAGTCCGCACCCGGTCTCTCCGGCGGCTTTGAGTCCGCACCCGGTCTCTCCGGTGATATTGAGTCCGCACCCGGTCTTTCCGGTGGCTTTGAGTCCGCACCCGGTCTCTCCGGCGGCTTTGAGTCCGCACCCGGTCTCTCCGGTGATATTGAGTCCGCACCCGGTCTCTCCGGTGGCTTTGAGTCCGCACCCGGTCTTTCCGGTGGCTTTGAGTCCGCACCCGGTCTCCCTGGTGGCTTTGAATCCGCACCCGGTCTCTCCGCCGAATCCGGAATCTCCGGTGGCTTTTTGGAGTCAGAGGGAACGACTGAAAAGTACCACTACATCCAGGCTTGCGACGGCATATATGACTGCTCAAACAGAAAGGACGAACAAAACTGTGAAGAAATGGGTAAGTCGGCCACATCTGCCTTCTCCCAATAGAGATTTGGTTTCGAAGACTATTTGTTTTGTGAACCTAACTTTGTAGGGCCTAGTGGCAAATAGTACATAACGTTTCCTTGCTTTTTCAGTAGCAGAGTATATTTTTACAGGGAGGTGTTACTAGCCCTTTCCCTTCTACGTGCTTGAGGCACCTCCTCAAAAACGGTATCCCTATTTTACGTCTCTTCCAAAAGACGAGGCTTCACCAATGGAGATACCTTTCCCAGCATTTAAACCGGGGTCTCCTAGTAACCAACTATTCGAGAACTATTTCATTTTCTCTGTGACTGTGATTATAAATTCTCCCGTTCACTTATCCATGGCTATCATTGTTTTACTAGTATGTAATGTACTGGTGTATTCTATTTTCAATTAAAGGCACACTGTACTCCAGGGGAGAGTGTTCTTGATCTGCTAAGAATATCTTCTGAATCCCAAGACATCGGCCACTTGACATTGAACTTGGACAAGACAGTCATTGCATTATAAAGCAACAACCCCCTGAGTACTCTCCAGACAAATTACAGATAGTGATTAATTTTCTACAAGTTTAGTCGATTTTGTGTTCATAAAGATGTGGTTCTTGAGAAAATAATACCCTCCTCTGGAGTACAGTACGCCTTTAAAGTGAAAAAAAGGTTCTCATCGTTCATTTATTCGTTGTTCTATTGACAGAATGCGTTCTGCGGTGTGAGACAGAGTCAGGTGACCCGTGCATCCCCAAGAGATGGATATGTGACAACACTGCAGACTGCCTGGATGGAGAGGACGAACAAGGTTGCAGCAATGAGAAAGGTCAGCGTCAGATCAGGTGCTACATTAGGCTACTACTTTAGGCTTAGGTCCCAATTTTAAAAAAGGTGCCCTGATGGGCAGCTCACAGACTATCTTTGGCATTTTCGGGCGTGATTTTTTCAAAAATCAGGCCTCTCATCATGAAGATGAAGAGCGGTCCATAGCGATAACTGTAGCAGCATCTCTTCTCCCGAAGTCAGAAACATCAAGCTTAGGCAAACTTGACTTCCCTGACTCAATAGGCGAAGCAGGGGTTACGAGGCTGCTCGGGAAATTCCCTACCCCATTTTGGCCGGAATGGTTTGATCCGCTCACATCGCACCAACGCACATGTGGCAGGTTCTTTTACGTGACCGGGGCACGGCTCTCCCCAGACACGGGACCCCTGATCCTTATATGTCACGTATGTGGGGCCCGTGTGGCAGCTTTTGGCTCCCGGGGTATTTTTGGTTGAACTCAAGTCGGACTTAAAATGAACCTGAGACCCGGTAACAAATGGACGCCGTGACCAACCCGTTGGGAACATCAAGGAGTACCCCTCGGTATCCGGTAGCCCATCGGGACAAACTTGTAGCTTCGGAGCGCGAGCCCGGTCGCGGCAAGGCTACATCCCTGACGGACACTGGTGCAATCGGGCCCTAAGCCTAAACAGTCCAATGCATATTGACAGAATTGGTATCATGACGTATGGCATTTTAGAACTCTACCTCCAGAGACGGAGGTATTTATTTTGACCTCTGAGCTTGTCTCGGTGCGGGTCTGTAGTTATTTGAATATGAAGTGACAGGTTGTGAGGTGGAATATGGTGTAAGCGGAGACTGGCAGGATGGGAACGTTTGGCCCGGGTCCAAAGTTGGTTGATTAGGCAGGCAAGAAAACTCATAGGCAGGACAGACATATCAAGACCACAGTTCAGTACAGGTCATCCTCGGAGAGGCGACACCGGTGTCTCCACATGTTCCCGACCACAACAATACATCAAACCACACAACAACAACAACAACAACAAACAAAACATTCACATTCGATTTTTTTTTGCAGCATCCATTGGGTGTTTTTTCAAGTGCTTGTCCGGGGCCTTCATCGTTACCGAGATTTGTGTCCCGCCACACCAGCTAGGGGACGGGCAGGAGGACTGTGGACTTGGTGAAGACGAAGATCCGAGACAGGGTAAGTGTCAACCTGGTTGTGCTTCCTCGGCACTGTAAGCTTCTATCCCCGCCTGGCCAACTTATCCCAATCCGCTGATTTAACCTCGAGTTCGTCACAAGTACTAGTCTCTCCCGGGCCTGTGTGTTGTGCTTCCTCGGCGCTGTAGACTTCCATCCCCGCCTAACCAACTTAGCCCAACCGGCCATTCAAGAAATCTCGACGAAAGTCTCTCCCTAGGCCTTGGCTGTGAGTCGAGGGCTTGCTCGTTACTGTAAGGTCCTATTTCCTCCTGGCAAACATAGGCAACCTCGGTGATTTAACCTCGTCACCAGTCTCTCCCAGGGCTGCATACCAGGCTTCCTGAGCACTGTAAGCTTCTATCTCCGCCTAGCCAACTTAGCCCACTAACCCACACGGGTGATTTAACCTCGCCAAAATTCTCTCCCGGGGTTGCGTACCGGGATTTCTCGGCACTGTAAGCTTCTATCCCCACCTAGCCAACTTAGCCCACCCGTACACCGTGAATTAACCTACAAATGTAGTCGAAAGTCTCTCGCGGGATTGCGTACCGGGCTTCATCGGCACTATAAGCTTCTATCCCCGCCTAGCCAACTAAGCCCACCCCGGTGATTTAACCTCGTCACCGGTCTTTCCCGAGGCTTAAGATCGGGCTTCCTCATGTGACCTATATGTGACTGTTGAAAATGACCATAGCTTACGATTGTACGAATCCATTGATACAGTTGAATTGGCACTGGAAGCCTGGTTCGGCACCTGCAACTTCAACTGTCCGTCCGTCTACGGCAACGCGTCCTGCGTTCCAGACGTGTTCATGTGTGACGGAACCGCCGACTGTCTGGGCGAGGAGGATGAGAAAAGCTGTGAGTAACGTTTTGCTACCTTTATAAGGAAAGAGGCATTGTTTTTAGCGTGTCTTTCTGTATGCGTCTTTGTGTGTGTTTGTGTCACTTTGTCTATTTGAAGGCCTCTGGGTTGATTGTAAAGGTATTCTTAGTTCAACGTCTGGGAAAGACGTACAAAGGCTAAGTTCAAATTTGGACCTCCTTGTGGATACACTTGGTACTGCAACAGAACTTCCGTCTTTTGTATATTTTGTCCTGTACATTCTATCATCTTGGTCTTTAGCTTTGGATGTGGTGTATATTGGGGTCGCAAACAATGGGTTGTTAAGATGCATTCCTGAAGATACACGTACTGAAAAGAGGGCTCCACTTTGAAATTCCATGCCCAAGACACAGTGGATTAATTATCCCCGTCCCTTCCGCTCAGAAAAGGCAATGATACTTTTACCTTTCTTTGAGAGAATTTTCATATGCTATATCGAATAAAGGCTATTTCATTCATCTTTTATTTGCCTTTTTGACAAAGAAAAGTTGTCTCTTTTTGTTTTTACTATCGATCTTGACAGGTGGAGTTGTCGAAGAGAGTTGCTTTACATTTTCCTGCGGTTTTCCCGGCGACCCGACCCCTCTGTGTGTGCCGGAACACCTGATCTGTGACGGCCACCCGGACTGTCTGACAGGGGAGGACGAGCAGGGGTGTGGCCCCGCGGCCGCGGGGATGGTCGAGAAAATCGGTCAGGAAACTGATGAGGAAGCAACGGTCAACGTGGAGACCGAGGAAGGACCGACTGTCGGTCAAGAAGCAGTCGCAGAACCGAGCAGTGGCCGCGGTCCGTCTGATGGACAGCCAGGTATAGTTGGGGCTGTATAGGGGTGGGTACCGGTACAAAAAAAAGCAGGTACAGGTACGGCCCAGGTCCAGAGGATCAGGTCCAGGTCCGGACCTGAACCTAATTGGCTGTAAAAACTTGTGAATGGGCAGAACTCAAAACAATAGTCCATACATTTCGCAAAAAGGAGTGTCGGAATATCCGAATTCTACAACTTTAAAGGCAACTTTAAAATTCTATGTTTGTTTCTCTCTGTTTTTTCTCTCTCCCCTTCTCTCTCTCTGCCCCCTCTCTCTATTTCTTTCTTTCTCTGTTTCTCTCTTTCTCCTTGTTTCTATCTGCCTGTCTCTCTCTCTCTATCGCTCTCTCTCTGTCTCTCTCTCTCTCTCTCTATATATATATATATATATATGTCTCTCTGTTTGTCTCTCTCTGTTTCTCTCTCCGTTTCCCTTTGTTTCCCTCATTGTTTCTCTCTGTCTCTCTCTCTGTCTTTCTCAGTCTCTGTCTCTCTCTCTCCTCCTCCTCCCTCTTATATCTGCAATGCTTGGAGGTGTATGCACAAATGTAAAGGTATGACAAGTCAGTAGGTATGGTATAATATTAACAGCTATATCTACACATGTGATGATCCCTACAGTATAAGACATTACAAAGGTAACTGCGTAGAGTGTAAGAACGTCCACCAAAGACTAAAAAGATATTCCTATGATTAGCCTTCTGTAGAGTGTACTAGCTTTCTTAAGTTGAAGCAATAAGTAGTCAAAATATAATACGTTGTGTCTTATATCAAGTAATTGTTATGGAATAAAATTATTATCATCTGCAATTACAGGATTCCATGCAGGGAGTGGTGGGGCCTTCAACCGAGCCTCGTTTTGGATGACAGCTGCTGCCATGGGCCTTCAAATCTTCTACCGTTAAATAACTGTTTACGCACAGATGATTGTGTTGCTCTTGCAAAACGATTTTGTGACTGACATATCCTAAGATATAGATAAACGTACTTCTGGTATTGAGTTTCTTAAAATCTGTCGTATTTAGACACAGGAATGTAAGTAACTTATATTGTGAGATGTCATATCCAAGTATTTCATTACCAAAAAGAATTCAGTTTTAATTTTCTTTAGACAAAATGGAAAAAACCTTTGGCCAGGGGATACAATGTGGTATCTTCCTGTTTCTATATTCAATTAATGGCTATACTACTGATTCTAATTGCGTTATATACTAGTATATCACTTTTAGCCATAATAACAATAGTATCAATAATTTTGATGCATGTTCATGCCCTCAGGCTGGATGCACAGAGGCCACATGCCGTCTAATAAACGAAAAAGAAAATAAACTAATATAGTAACTATCAAAATAAACAAGATGAAAAAATAAACAAGATGTACTTCTGTGAAACATTAACTACATAGTATCGTTAATCGCTACATTTAATATTTAATAGCATAAAAGATCAATATCTAAAACAAAAGGATCTTGAAAATAGAAATACCTAGCGTAGTGTCCATAGAGAAAGAGAGAGAGAATGGAGAAGTATAAGAGAGGTTGTATTGCAACAGACGAAAACTTGTATCTTCTGTCCATAGACCATTTGCGTCCACGTGCCTGTAGTCAGACATTTGCCTGTAGTCAGACAAGTGCCTGTAACCATAGACACGTGCCTGTAGCCATAGACACGTGCCTGTAGCCATAGACATTTGCGTCCACGTGCCTGTAGCCATAGACATTTGCGTCGACGTGCCTGTAGCCATAGATCTAGACATTTGCGTCGACGTGCCTGTAGCCATAGACATTAGAATAGACTAGTATTGTTGTATTGACTGTCGATCAATGAAGAGCCTTCATTCATTCATTCCGACTGATCCTGTGGCCTGACCAGGCTGATGTGGCCGATGTTTTCCCCAGCTCTGTTGCTCAGACTCCCTCCCCTGAGGAACGCGCCCGGTTCCAGGGCCGCCATCTTGGTCACATCCTCACCGCTTGGCGCTAAACTATCTTTCGTGTCGTTTCCTTCCACGGGATGCAAGTCTCCTTCTATTAGAACAAAAACGTGGATAGGAAAATGTTACAAAATCTACCTGACATGTTACAAAGCTACCTAATTTATGCAAGCATGGTTTCCACGTACACAGAGATTCTGCGAGTGTCCTTTTTTGAGAACAAATGCGTATATAGGAAAATGTTATAAAAACTATCTACTTTATACATTTGTTTATAATGTCTCCACAGATTCTGAGAGTGACGACCTTCTATGAGAACAAGAACATAGAAAGGAAAATGTTGTAGAAACTACCTACTTAATACATTTATCAATAACGTCTCCACAGATTCTGCGAATGTCCTTTATATTTAGAACAAAAATGTAGATAGAAAAATGTTATCACAACTAGAAAGGCAACATTTTCGCGAAAATGCAAAATGTTTTCTCTGTAGCTTTTTGTAAAGCTATCCGAATACATCACTTCACCATTAGGCTCTACAGTATTGTTGTTGACAAAATCAGTTTCGTTTTGTGCTGTTTTTGTAAGATAGATGCAATGTGGCCATTTTAAGGACCAGGGATGCTATTAGGTTGCATGTAGTCAAAGTTTTGTTTTGGAGAACAGGCGAAAATCGATGCGCGTGCGGTTGAAATTAAGTCAGCGTGGCCTAATAAAAAAAGACTGCTAATCAGCATACTCTCGCCTGTAGAATTCTCTTTTTTCCTCATAAAGCCAGGGATGCCAGGAATCACTTGTGACCTCTAGATCTCGGTTCCACAAACTTAGGCAATTCATCTTCAGTATAATGTTACATCAACAACGCTGTAAGCATGTCATAAGAAAATCTCTCACCTGTGGACTTCTCTTTCTTCCCATTGCACACGTACAGCAGGTAGAACAGGAGGCATCCGATCAGACAGGACACAGCGAAGGCCCTGAACAGCACCACGGCGCCGTACAGGTCAAATACTTGGCCGCCGATCAGGTCCCCCAGAGGATCCCCTGTAGATACAATCATTTGCGACTAAGGAATTGTGGCATAACTTTGAAAAAAAAACCCAGACCTAATGAATTAGTAGGCTCTTCCGTTGTCCCGTTACTTTTGTGTCGTGCCTCATTAATTAGTCTCCAAGCAGACCCTAAGGTGCCTAAAGAGATAGTATCAAAGCTGGCAAAGGAGTATAGCCGGCCAGAGGGAGATAGCCGGCCAAAGGGAGTCAAACGGGCACCGGAGTCCCTGGCCAGCTTTGATACTATTTCTAAGGCAACGTCGGGTCTGCTTGGAGACTATGCTATATGATTAATGACTGGCTCTATCAACTTATGACCTGTACTTCCTGAAAGTCTGACCCCATGACCCCAAACTTCTTCCCATTTCTAGAGAACACTTAATAAGTTATTATCATCTGCGCTTAGGATAGCTACGATAAGCACCAACACAAAAACGCCAACTGATTATAATGACTCCGTTTTCACGAAGGTACTTCAATGACGGAAATAGAATAAAAAGCTCACCAATTGAGAAGAACGTTGTCGCCACAATCGCTTGAGCGACTGTCTGTAGCTCATCCCCGGCAGAGATGCTGGCATATTGTGTGATGGCTACTGTCGTCACCGCTTGGTAGCTGTTGAGTGTGTCTATCGCTACTGCCCACCACGGATTGCTCACAAACGAGTAGAGTAAAAACCTGAGACCGTAGACTATAAAACCGCCTCCTATCACCACCTCGTGTCCGAGCTTCTTGATGATCCAGCCGGAAATGACGTAGATCGGTATTTCCGCCGCTTTCTTGACGAACAGGTATGTACCAAGGACAGTCTGGCTGGCACCCAGGTTCTTCAGATGGAGGAACAGGAAGGTACCGCTCGCGCCGTCACAGGCACCGAGGAGAAGAACGGCAAACAGGACAATGATGAGATGATGTTGAGACAGCAGTCTGCCCAAGTTTTTCAGGAATCCTTTGGACTGCCCCTTACGGGCGGGGCTCCAGTCTGTTAACGCCAGTAAACAAACCACAGATAAAACCATGAAGGCCAGGAACATGTAGAACGCCACAGAATAGTCAATCTCCTTCCCAGGGATGTGTGGACTCGTACCGTTCCCAGGGTTCGCTGGTCTCGTCTGATGGGTGTACAAATCCATGGCGACGCCAGACAGGAAACCAAAAAGCGCGTATCCCACGGATCCAAATAGCCGCTGTCGTCCAAATTCACCTCTTTGGTTTTTCTTGATGATTTGATACGTTGCTGCCTCCACCTGAAAGACAAGGGCAATGGTCTTGTCACCAGTATTAAGGCTTAGGTCCAATTGAAAAAAAGGGCTCTGCTGGGCACTTTACGGGATGTTTTTTACACTTTCGGGCGGAACCCCTACGTGGCCCCGTGGGACACTTTGTGGCTCCCTGGCTATTTTTGGGGCCAGGTCGGACTCTGGGTTGAATTCAGTTCGGACCTAAAATGAACCCGGGACCTGGTAACAAATATACACCATGATCTACCCGTGGGGAACACCGAGGGGTGCCACCGGTATCCGGCAGTCCACCGATGCAAATTTGTGGCTTCGGAGCCCGGTCGGGGCCACATCCGATGCCATACAATACAGCCAATATAGTAGAATGCCCAACTTGTACCACCTGCAGCCTCGTTCTGGTGCCATGACCCCGGATGACCCCGGAAATCCAACATGGCCGCCATAACTTGAATTAACTCTGTTGGGACCTAATCCTGCCGCGTTATTCATGAGCAGTCTGATATCCATCTATCTATAACAATGTATACTGGGGGTGGGTAGCGATACAGAAAGTTCAGGTACCGGTCCGGTTCCTGTCTAGCCCTCCAAGCCCACATGTCATCTTTGCCTGTTGGTCAGGCAAAGATGACATTACTCCTTGTACCGAAACCAAAGAGCTTAATTTCTTCTTCTTTTATGCTGCCCTGACTTCATCTTCTGTTGAATCAGATTAGAATTACCATATCAAATCAGAGTTTTCTTTGAAAACCTGGTATTTTTAGACTCTTGTCTAGCCACAGGAAAAGCAATGGATGCTGTCTGAAACGTATGGCGGTTTCCAAATTCTATCCAGTTGCAATTGCAAAAGCTGTATTGGTACGTATAAGAACAAACCCAGGGCAGTTTACCTGGAAAACAGAGCCCCACAGCACGCCGTGAGAGACGAACAGAATCCAAAAGAATAGCCAGAAGGTGAGGGAGAACCAAGACTGTGTGTCGCCTGTGTCGCTTCTGTTCGCTTCCGCTAAGTGTCTCTGCTCCCGGGCGGGTACTGGCGGGATGAACAACACTGAGAAGAGCAGAGCGGAAGCCACTCCTACCGTCAACACAGCTACAGTTTTTGCCCTAGACGCAGAAGACGTGAAAACATTAAAAATCACACTTCTTGTTGGCAATGTGAAGATATTGCCACATTGGCGCTTCGAATTGGGCACTTTTATGCTACGGTCCCATTTACAAACCGGGGCCCGGCCGGGACATTTGCAGAAAATAGAAATAAAAGTGTTTATCAAAGTATATGCACAAATGATGCTCATGGCTAAATTTCTTTACGTGTGTCTTGTTGTCTTTGATATCATATACTTTTTGTTCCCGAAAGCTGCCCGGCCGGGCCTCGGTTTGGAAAATGTGAGCAATGCATTCGACAGAGTTGCTAAACAGAGTTGCTAAAATCTCCGACCTGTGACACTGATTTTATAATTTGAAAGAAACACATCATTTAACCAATAGTTTATATATAATCTCAGGGCAACGCTCTAACTCGATGTATATGCACATTCATAATTCCAAGTTCGCATGTGCAGCGACTGGAATTGTGGGTAACATGTCAAAGGTGAAGTCCCATGAGACACTAGGGGACTGTACGATATTTATCAGGGGGGGAGGGCTGGTGCGTTAGGGGGGGAGGGCCATGTCAATTTTTTTTGAGGTGGGGGGAGGGCCATGTTAATTTTTTTGAGATAGGGGGAGGGCCATGTTAATTTTTTTGAAAGAATAGTTTATACTATTTTTTTGTTTTGATATCTTGACATGGCCCTAAAACTGATAAAATAAGCCTTCTGAATAGACTAAAATGCAAGAGCTTCCGGGCTTCGCCCCCCCTAAGTCCCCCCAAAAGTGGCACTGCTCTGGACCAGCGTTCCCGCCAGGCATACGTCATTCCGTCTTGGGACTTATTTTTTCTGGAAAGACGCACTCGGCTCGGGTGAGTGTGTCCACAAAAAATCTGAAAGAAAGGTGTACAAAATGTATCTGGAATCTTTTTAAAAATCTATCTTTATAAGAAGGAATCCTACCTTTACAATTTATACTGGGGCGGAGCGCGGCACGTTTTAGATATATTGGTAGCCGCCCGTGTCGCCTGGCAAGTTTCATCCCCAACAATTTACTATTAAATGGTTTCCTCAACAACGATGCGCGGTAATTATGCGAAGAATCCAAAGCTATAAACTTTATTTTTTTATTTACAACATTTCTTTTGTTTCAAAAGGGCAAAATTTGCGGCAGAAAAGGGGCCGCAATATTGTAGTCAAGCGTCGATCGAGTCGGCTGTGCACTCCGTGGCACATGGCGCGGCACGCCCCCCTCCCCAGACGGACGGTCGATCGCAGCGCCCAGCACGTTGGGACGTCTTTTATGGCTACTCCTTCAAGGCTACACTGGCACTGATCACTGCAAAAGACGCAGCAGATCGCCCTCCTTCGTATAATGTACTAGTACATTTGTATAACGTTCTTGGTCTATGTAAAAAAGAAATCCAGCCAAATATTTCACGCCGAAAACGGGGTTACCTGAGGTCGCAGGAAACGAACGCACGCTCCTGGAAAATGACGGCGCGGCCCGCCCGTATAAAACCCGACCAATTTAATTAATTTGAGTAAAATCATCGGGCAAAATAGAAAAAAACACAAGGTGTGATGGCGTCGTTATTCTATCCTCTGGAAAAAGTACTAGTATTTGATGCGGGAGGACGCACCATCGATCGCACGAGGTAGACATTTTTTACTCAATGCCGGAAGAAAATTGGCAGGATTTTTCCATGGGCTGACAAACTCACTGGCTAGAGCCCTGTTTCGAAGCATCAATAACCCAAAATTTTCATATAGACATGACTGGACAAATAATACCCGGGCCAGATCACTGACGGCTGATTCATAGTTATAACATATTTTTTAGGAAAGGGCGGACGTCGATTACTGAATAACGGGAGTAGAAAAAGGCAAACGGCATCCAATCTCAAGGGCATAATTTTCCTCTCAAATTGCAGGAAATTCTGTTTTAGAGGGTTTGAAAATCCAAATTTTCCCCGGGGGAGCATACCCCCGGACCCCTGTCCCCGACGCTGTGAAAAAATCCTGGCAAGAACACTGGCTATACCAGGTGGACGCCCTGACATCTATATTACTTTAAGATTATTTTATCGGTTGTTTTTGTACCCTTTTAATGATGCCTGTCGGGGGGGAGGGCCATGTTGATTTTTTGGGGGTGGAGGGGGAGGGTCACGTTAAATTTTTTTGAGATGGGGGGGAGGGCCATGAAAAAATTTTTTGGTCGGACTTCCAACGCACCAGCCCTCCCCCCCCGATAAATATCGTACGGTCCCTAGTAAACAAAGCACGTCTGAACATTGTCATGCAAATCTGGACAGTATTTGAGAAGAGAGCCGTTTACAAGTCAGAGTGCTTTACCTTTGACATATTACCCAGAGTACTAGTTGCTTTCGCAGCACATGTGTACTCGGAACCATGACTGTGCTTATTCTTGTTGACATACCTTCCAGTTATGTCTGCAATGCTGCCGAGGGCTGGCCTGATAAAAACGGATATGAATTTCCCGCCAGACTTAATGACGCCGATCTGAGACGCAAGCAGTCCCTGCTGTTGCATGTACACGGTGAGGTATGGGTAGATACATGACGTACCTGTAAGGCAATCAGAGATGGCAGACTTCACTCCCTCAGAATGGAAGGCGTTAAGTGTGGTAGGAGAGAGAGACAGGGTAAGAGAAAAGAAGAAAGAAAAAAATTCGGGGTGAGAAGAAACATTGGTGACAGGACGGTAAAAACTGTGTATAGATTGGGCCTTAAAAGGGGGCGTGTCATCAGACAGCGGTAAATTCGTTCCAATAACACAATTCAAGGGACAATGAACAAGTAGGCCAAGGGAGCTGAAGGCACCAAATGGGCAAAGGTCAGAATTCCCATTCATCTACCAGCGGGTTTCGGCCTGTAATGCTGTATTAATGCTGCAGTACTTCTAAAATCCGCTAGAGGGACCAAAACTATCAGTGTTTTCTTTCGGGATGTCAACACCTACCAACAGACCCAATATCATAACGATCCACATCAAGACAGAGATTCACATGGAGTTATCTCATTCACGACTCACGCAAGGTATCTTGAAAAGACAATACCTTTATTTCCTGGGCATCGATGTCCTAAAAATGGGTAAATAATGAAGATGATCGAAGTATGCAAATTCAGTCGTACCAGAATAAAACAGGAAGAAGATCGCCTTGACGACCAGGAGGTCTCGATCCACGCATGCGCAGTCACCTGCACAGGACGCCATCTTGGGAGATCTGCTGTTGACTGTGGTCACTTGTTCGTAGCGACCTGCAGTGAATTCGAATGAGATCAGAATGTTTCGAATAATGTTGGGATGCCCTAGAATACGGATACACTGTAGTTAGAATACACTTTGAATGCCGTTCGATATGTTTTCAATGCAAATTTACTTCGTAATTAGAAGTTTTGAGCATGGGAAAAACATTCGAGGCACTTACTAGTGTCACTTTGGTCACATCTTGAATACGACGATAAAATACGTGTTGGCTGTGATACCACGTTTCATCATTTCAGTTCTTGTTTCAATGTCTATGTTAACGTTATCTATTTTGAAAATCTAGCCATCTTGGTTTTTACCCATTTTTTCGCAGTCAGTAATTAACGCTGGTTCACCTTTATCCGACAGTAACCTATTTTCGTTGTTTGTCAGAAAAACGTATTTAAGGATATGAAGTCGACGGATGGTGGTTTCAAATCGGAACATTTTGATAATATTGCAAACTTGAAACCACTGTCAGCAGACTTGATACTCCTAAATGTGCTGTTTTTAAAGACAACGGATAAAGGTCACCCCACGGATAAAGATGAACTAGCGTTAAATTTGAAGTCTGCAGAGGATGCCATGCATAAACACTTGCGTTGGCCTAAAATTGTCTATCAGGGCCCGAGGGTCCATGCAGACCTATAAATGAACTACTATATGTTACGATATGTCATCAGTAAACAGCATGGCTGTCAATATGTATGTGCATGTACATAATGCTTAACAAGAGGGGCATTAAAGTTTGAGACCCATGGTCAATGATGTATCGAAGATTATGTTGCTCATTGTTTTTTGTAAAAAGGTGATGATACCTCAGCACCGGTCATAGCAATTGCTCTAATAAGTTAGCATGCCCTAGATTGTGGCCCTCTTAAATGTTTCAACACCTGGTAAGTGTCACACTTTTCACCAGGCTAGAATGCACCTATGGCAGATTTGTCTAAATTGGCGGACAAGTGACAGTTAATGGCTGTTAAGATTATAATTAAAAACGCCTGGTCTACCTGGTCACTCGAAATCACAAAGAGGGTCCGTAGGACACAATACGTGAGTTAATTATGGTGTTTGCTTCCAGAAGGTAACATAGATAAAATGACACAAGCTACATGCCGCATAGAATGTCGTAAATTTGCCAACAAAGAATTGCACCCTAACGTAACAATTAACGTTGAGTTAACGTTCAAGGCACGTGGTACCTTCCGCTACCACAAAAATGATATCATCCTTTCAAGAACTAAAAAAAAAAAACTTCGCACAACACTGTTTTGCGGGGCTAGGCCATTTCGTTTTGAAAATGAAAAGATTTTAAACCCAGGGCAGGGTGACAATATGGCCGCTGTATGGTCAACCATGTACCGTGACCAGAGGCCACCCGCCCCCCTTGGACTATTTCTTAATGCTTAGGCCAATGTGAAAAATCCAAGGAACCGACAAAAAGTGGCCACTATGGCCACATGGTCACCACATAAAGGTGGCTGCTAATACAGTTTTGACTGTACAATGTATCAGCAGTATCCTCACCAAGCCGTAATCTTTGCCCTGGGCATCTGTTATACATGTAAGCTTACCGTAGGTGTACTCTTTCCTCCCCGACAATCCCTTTCTTCTGTCCAACGAGTGGCTCGTCTCCTCGACACCTTCCCGTACAGTTCCCTCGGTGTAATGGGTCTGTTGTTGTGTGATTCTAACCCTCCATCCGGGATTCCTCCAACTCTAGTCTCCGTGCTCAGTACATAGTGCACCCACCAACAACAGAAGACAACTATCTATACTTACAGGTCGCCCCCCTATCTAACCTCAATCAACAACTTGTAAGACCAGTAAAGTTACAATGGGACTTGTGTGCGCAGCCGCATGAATGCCTGCGGGTAATTTTGTTGTGGTCCCGATAGGGAAAACATATTGTTTTTGCAGGTGTCTTCTTCTTTTTCTTCTTCCAAGAACCATTCACAGCTTAGAATTGACAATGACGTCAGCGTTGACAGCAGCACTGTCAAAAGCCAAGTAGATGTAGGATGGACAGAAACCAAGTAGATGTATGGTGGACAGAAACCAAGTAGATGTATGGTGGACAGAAACCAAGTAAATGTAGGATGGTATAGCTCTACTAATACAGAAAGTTTTCTATGTACGTATGCTTCATAATGTAAGCCAAAAGTTCCTTTAAAATAGCCATGTTATATCTATTTCAGAAAAATATACAAAAAGAAACTTATTTTGTCAAGAATGATTGAGCATATTTTATTGTATCGCAGTATTTCAATATGAATGAGTCCAGTTGAATAGATTATGATAATAACCTTGTAAAACAAGCAGATGTAGGGTGTCCTTTTTTACTCGCACACACTACTGTAGGGCAAACCTAAAGGTCACTCTATGGAAGAAACTTTTGACGCCATCCAACATCTAAAATCTGTTCTTACACCAATTAAACTACTGAACTGAACAAATTTAGATCAAACAGGAGAGCGTAGACTCTACCTGTCCTTTCTACTCAAAAAGTCTCCAGATTGGGCAAAAGTTTTCAAGGAAAAGAAGGATTTCAAGGATTTTATGTGGCACTAAAATCGTTCCCATGTTGTGCCCTCTACTGCGCAACGGAATTCTGACGTGAGCCCTGTAGAACCAAGAATCAGTTGCTACAATCAGGAAGACAAAAGCTCATACCTCTAGAACAAAGAGTTTTGAACGAGAATTCAGTAGAAGTTTTTTTCTGACTGGTCTATTTTACATGGCGGTGGTACTGGAAGAATCCATTATCCCGCGAAGGGGGATACGTCTAAATTTAAGTTTAACTTAGTATACAGAAGCCAAAGTTTTGAGTAGAAATAATTTGGACTGGTTATGGCGTGCGCTTGAAAAAAAATTGCAGAGGGAATTCATATTGAAATAAGGAGAACAAACCAGAAAAAGCAACATTTTTTTCCTATGAGGGAAAACATAATTAACGCTAGTTCACATTTATCCACAGGGTAACCTATATCTGTTGCTTCAAAAAACGGATATTTAGGGATATCAAGTGGACGGACGATAGTTTCAAACTACAATAGTTTGAACATATTACAATTTGAAACCACCATCCGTCGACTTGAAATCCCTTCATACCGTTTGGATAAACACAACGAATAAAGGTTACCCTGCGGATAAATGTGAACTAGCGTTACCCACAGACATCCATGCGGCTGCGCACACAAGTCCCATTTCCCGTTCACTGGTCTTACAAGTTGTTCTAGTTGTGTAGTCCATTTTGTCTGCAAACATCCTGGTACGACAACGCGGCGCCGTCCTGTAAAGTAAGGAGACTTGCCTTCTGTTGCCAGTGGATGTACGGTATGTGATGGGCACAGAGTACTATTCTAGTATTTAGGAAAAGGTGTGTTTACCTGTGTGTTTCTAAAGACTAAGTGTTTTTATAGCATTTTGCAACAGGTATATCAACTTGCGCGTAGACAGTGTTCATAATGAGAAACTAGTGTTCACTTGTGTTTTTGTTACTGCTTTGGAAATGTTTCCAGCACAAGATAGAAAATACTTCGAAAAAATGAAAACACATGGCTGACTTATCAAGTAACGTAGATGGTGTTGATTTATACGTTCGCGATAGCACTGTTTTTTTTAAATGTCACTTGCTGTTAATAAACTTCACCTCAGCTTCAAAAGTGTCATTTTCATTTCAATAGAAGGCTTGTTTGCACTGAACCATATAGCATCAACTTAACATGTATAACATCTTAGGGTAATAATGTGCCATATAGGTACCAGGTAACACACCATACAGGTCATTCCCAAGTGCAATATAGTACCAAGTAGCACACCTTACTGTAAGTTCATTTAAGTTCGCGAGATTTTTAAGTTCGCGTATTTCGCTGAGACCTCTGCTTCGCGAAGTCATCTACTCGCGAACATGCATGTTCGATATCGTCCCCCTCCCCACATCCTCCGTCCAAAAGATCCAGTCTCTGCAACTACGTGTTTACTATGATAGCAACTTATACCAATGACAAGACTCAATTGATAACAGACTATTTATTCTTTTCAAACCGAAATAAAAGTTGATTCAACACATATACGATACATGGAGTCATTATTGTATAGGAATGTGCCACTGGCGACCGGAGGAAAATTAAAGAAACATGTCGGCTTTGTTTACTAACAAAACTTTAACGTACACGCCGTGACATGGCTGCGATAACAATTTACTTAGTACATTATCCTAGTTTAACTAGATTTCTACAAGTTACAAACAAAACAAAAAATAAAACTGAGTAGTACTGGTTTTTACAAATACAAGTAATGGCTATGGAATTACAGCAACTAAGATTTACAACAAATTATAATAGCGGGGAAATTTTCACGACTAGAAACGTGGCAACAAAACTCCGCTTACATGTCGAAAAAAAGACATTCGTTTCATAATTCTGAGTTAGAGCTGCTGTAAATATAGGAGGGATAAACTCTTCACCTTCTTGTGTACAATTTGTGTCCACAAATTACGCTGAAAGTTTAAAACTTAGCGTCGTCTTTCACGCCGAAAATATTTCAAAATGGCGCCCGCGTCGCTTGTGTTTGGCGTGGGTATCCCGTCAGCCTGTGCGGCAAATGTGATTGCGACATATCAGAGGTCATTGGCCCTGTTGCGTTCCGTGCGCTATCGTCAAATCACGGCCCAAATAGTGGCTTGGTAGAAACACATTTTTTTATTTGAGTACACCAACTTTAGACATTGTTTGAAGGGTAACTATGAACTCTAAGGCGTAAATGGCACCTTTGACGGCATGACTGGTGTCGCGGTGTGGGTGGGAGGGGGGCACTCGCTACCGTCATAGTACCGGAACGTAACTTTTGAAAAATAATTGAAACACCCGCTCGCGAACTCAAAGATCTCGCGAACTCCCGATTTGCTCAAACTCGCGAAATTAAGTGCTCGCGAACATAAATGAACTTACAGTATATGCTGATATCGTCAACAGTGTGTTCCGAGTTGAAGATAGGCAAACTGACACTGAAGCAATATCTCAAGAGGGGGGATTGCTACCGATTTCTGGGGAGGCGGGGACGAAAACACTAGTAATGTCGCCCCCTGGGGGAGAGATTTCAGCATATTAGAGAACTAAAAGTATATTTTCTTGAACTTGCTGGGGTTACTTGGAATCTTGATGCCAAAGTTGGACTAATAAAGTTGTTAATGTTTAATTCTGCAATTTCTGCTTCTTCATTTCTGTCAATGTTCAGCAGTCGTGTTATCGTGTTCATACAATTGTTTGAAAAGCTAATGTGTTTATATAGATAAAGTTGAAAGTAAGATTTTGATCAAGATGTATGGATTTCCATGGCACAGCCCCAGTGCATGACAAAGCCCGCTCGAAGTCCATCTATGTGACACTTTTGCTGTAAGGTATCCCCATCCAAGGAGAGGTCAGTGGTCGCGGATTTCCTAGTCCAATATTCAGCTGTCAGGCAGCAAAATAAGGAATTCTCGGTATAAAAAAGCCCTTTAGTTTACCCTACATGGTGTCACTGCTCAAGGATAGCCCAGATAAACACTACGTACGGTCATTCACCTTCACACAAAAAATTACAAGAATTATAACTACAAAACGTTATATAGGCATGTACACAAATCAACGCAATGCAGAATTAGGATAATTTCAATATCTTCATTCCAATCAATAAAAGAAATATTTACAAATGGTCGTGTCCCCCAAAAATATGCAAATCATCCGGCCGGGTTTGTACTGAAGAGTACAAGATGCGTGTCCGGACAGATTTATTTAATCCACTTGAACCTGAAAGGGCCTCTATTGATGATGATAGTGGCCAGTACTTAGACGTTCTTCGCTCACTCAGTGGTTATAGCAAAGGCCCAGGCGTTATGACACTATATACATCTCGGGGCGGGTCATTAACCCTAACTATTTGATTACAAGCCAATATTGTAACGGCATATGGGTGGTAACATTGCCCAGAATTTGCTCTGTTCTATGCTGCTGGGGGAACCCAAAATCTTCATCTCCAACCAGATCCACGGTGCGTGATGTATACTTAGTAGTATCAAACTTCCAGTTTGACTCCCTTCGGCCGACTATACTCCTTGGCCAGCTTTGATACTATCTTATGGCACCGTAGGATCTGCTTGGAGATTACCAAACTCTAATCATCTTGAAGTTTTATCAACACACCAAATATCATGGCAATCCATCCAGACGTTCTTTAATCATCGTATTCAAATTTTAGGCGGCCATAGAAAAATACGTTGATGTTCATACGATGGAATCGTACTGGTAAAAGGGACAGTGAGGCAGCCCTTTTTTTTATCAAACTGGAATATGTGGATAGGTAGGAATATGCTTGGGATACCGCTTGGTATTCGTCGGACAAAAAAAAAGAAGCGAATAAAGGTGGAGTACTGATAACCTGTATCATCCTTGATTGTTTGTTGACCTTGGTCGTTTCCATTGCAAAACAGTGTCAACGCATACAGCAGCAATGTAGCGTGTTTTCAGGTAAATACTTAAGATAGCCTAGAATACAGCTGTAGTCACCTTTCAGTCAACCCATGGCATTCCAATGGGCTCTGTCACTACGCAACGCACCCTCCGGCACAACAATTGCACCATTAGCTCTCCTGCACAGTGGAAAGTATCTTTCGATGATTAAGGTATTGAATCCATAACTTCTCTATGATCTGTTCAAATCGCATTCTGTTATATATACTTTGTTCACGGGTGTACCGCAGACACGATCTTCATTTCCATTAAAGGCTTGGTAAGTTGCTGAATCAAACGAGCTCATTGAGAGACTATTCTATTTGGAGTGGAACGTGCCTAGATAAATACACGGACCATATTGTAGCTCCCGTCGTACGTAATTAATAAGTAAACTGGGTACTAAGTTCACGTCTACAGACGAACTGTGGCTTTTTAGTTTGTAGGGTCAAATCAGTCACTACTTCGATTCATAAACGTCCTTTTCTGTGTCCCACTAGTACTGGTAATGGCTGGCGAGGATACAGGTGACCCGCGGAACTTACTGAAGCTCAACAGGAAGTTACTGATCCAGGATATTCGTTCAATTGAACCTATTATACTAGACCACTTGTATCAGTGCGGCGATATCACCGAAGAGGAGGCAGAAGAAATACGAGGAAAGGCGACGCCTCAAGAAAAGGCAAGAACTCTGTTAGACATAGTCGCCACGAAGGGTAAGAAGACGTACTATCACTTCCGTGAATCCTTAAAAACACTGTATCCCCACTTGGAAGAAATCTTACACCTGTGTCCTTTGCACAACACGCGACTCAATTGCAAGCTGTACTGTGAGGTATGCGAGTGTTTGATATGTATGGACTGCAAAGGTCTACACGGGACGCACGCCGCGACTTCTGTGGTAGCTGTCGCCGACGAAGTCAGGTCCGGTTTTGCCTCTTTCGTTCGAGAAAACCGCAAGAAACTGACGTCAAAACATGGCCTGGAAATAAGCCCTCCAGAAAGGAAACACCTGACTGTTTGGGCAGAGGGTAGAGCAGCGCATCTACAAGCACAGGTCACCAGGCGGATCGAACAGGAAAAAGAGTGGTTTATCGCCAGGTTGTATCAACGGCCAGGCTCGGCTGTTTCTAGCGTAGCGGAGTCATTCGGGGACAGAGACCGATCCACGAGTCTAGAAGAACCGCCCAGTGACAAGAAGGAACAGTACTGGGTAACAGCAGGACAATCAAGTCGTGCACTTGTAAGTTCAATCGTAAAAAAATTCAGTTGTTGTTTTTTGTTGTTGTTATGAAAAATCTATCTTAAATATTTTTCGACGGGTGTATATGTCACAGCCTAATTGAAAATTCTGCAACATTTAAGTCTTAAGACGACCTTAGACAATTATGATCTTGCCATTTACCGTTTGCAAGCTATTTCCGGGGTATCGTTTCCGATTGGATTGATGTACTGTTGCCAACTGACATGGCCGATATCATCTTCTATTCTCCTTACTCTGTTGGGCACGTTCCCCAAACACAAACACGGTGCAGTATCTTTTGTGGGCACATTCTTTTGCTGAAAAATGAACAGTCATGACACAAAGTCCACCTACCCTGGGCTGATCTAAGTGTTAAGAAATGGTTACAGTAAGTTCTAATAGACTTATAAGCGAGCAGATACAATAGCTGTGTGCCTTCTTTGAAAGAGAACAACTCGTATCTGTATCTAAAACCTTATTTTAGATATTCTAAATGTACTTTAATGTCCTAATTTCAGTGCCAGGTTGTTCATTGCAAGTTGTGTATAAACATCGGGAAGATAGCGGAGGTTATCCACGAGAACCCGTGGCTGCCCCCGGACGACCAGCGGCTCCTCCAGCGGGTGATGACGCTCGTGTTTGAGGAACCGCGCCAGGTTATCTGGTACGACGCCGACATAACCATCCAAGGTGTGAACATATCAGGTCTGAAATTCACGGCGGGCGACAAGACCAACAGATACTTTGTGCATCTGGTAGTCGTTCCAAAGCCCTGTGATGTATGCGAAGAGAAGAATTGGCGTAAAACACAATACGGTGAGGTTTTGATATGGTCTGAGGTGACAAAACAATAACTCTATAAGCAATTTATTACCTCCATGAAAACCGAGATAATGTAGTCAGTCGGTGTGTTTGTTTTTTCTTGCATCCGTAGTTATATATATATATATATATATGATTAATGTAGAATTGTAGTACGGATTTCCGAGGGTGTAATAGGATACTTAGAGGATTGATTTGGCTCGTGTCCGTCCAATAGTCGAGAGCCTGGAAGTGATTACGCATAAGTGTGTGACTCACGGCTACATCCACACAGTAAAGTCAGGCCGTTACTAGTTGGGTACCCACTTTAACCTTGTCGATGATGTTCAGCCAATTTTATCAGACCTTATTTGTACAGTTTCAATGCGCAACGACGACAAATTGTAATGATTATTCTTCATACTTTACACCACTCAAGCTCAAGATATTGTCTTGCATAACATGTGCGTATGTGTCAGTGCTTTAACCCGATCGTTGGTTTTTAGAATTATGCGTTTTCACAGTTGACTATTTTATTTCAACTGGTCGTAGTATTGTATTACAAAACAAGGAAAATGTGACAGGCTATGGTTGTCTATGTATTATATACTTGTACCTAAAATACAAGATATAAGAAGGAGTCTTTGATGACCTCCCAACTCCAATACCTACCTCAAAATCAACAGCCATCACATACACCCTAAGGGAATACATAATCAGAGCTTTGATGAATATTTATAACGATATGAGGACAAGTTGTTATTGCATGCAAGTAAGAAGTCAAAAGTTTAACAGAAATTAAAGCTTCCCATATGCATAGTCCTAAACAAGGTTGAATGCACCATGTTATATAGATTATAATGAGGGTTAAAATACTATGATGCGAAGGTTTTGTTTTTGCTTTATGCCGTGTTGATAATGATTCATATCTTTTATCATTAGCCTCTTTTGATGTGTAAGAAACAACTCATGACCTCCATGTCGTGTTTCTCTGGAGCTGCTGCAACTTCGTCCTCGTATTCCTTAAAGAAAGACTCCAGAATCGCCGCTTTTTCTTCCTCAGTACGTTTGTTTGAAAGTCCTGCGATAAAAGTGAAATGTGAACATGCGCAATGTGGTTACCAATGTCCACACTAGCCTATCCTTACAGTGTAAAATAGGCTGATTTATTAGAAAGCACTCAAACCGTAAATGTGGAAGTCGAAACGACATACAGTTTGTAATCATTGTACGGAAATCACACTTCTTCTTTAAAATATGCATCAATAGAAATGGAAGACTTGAAGAGCGTCTCTGTACTCTTGCTGTGTCAGTAAAATTAGCATAAAATCATTTGTGTGTATGTGTGTGTATTGGTTTTGCATCTTTGGAATTCATTACATTTTTCTTTGACCTTTGTCCTCCAATTCCAACGTTTTAGTTTCAGGTAGGCGATATTCCTTGCTTAAGATCACAACAATAACACCATTTCAAATTATTTTTACAGTATTTGATACCTGTGTGGAAGGCGTGGTAACTCCAGCTACGACACATGTTCACAAACTGTTTGGCGTGTTGGCGCGCGTCCCCTCCCTCCTTCCGCCAGCGAGCTTGGAAGGCACATGGAGTGAGCTGCATACACAGAGCGTAAAAGAAGATCAAGCATCACTTAATGATAATGGGGAATACAAACGTAGCTACTATTAGGACCCTGTCATTCTCACTGCAAGGTCATTAAGTGATGATGCTCTCAGTATTTTCTTGAGAAAGTAGTAGAAGGGCTTCAGTTGGCAAGCGTGAATAGTGTCTTTTATTTGCGCAAACGTTAATTTTTCTGTACTGAGTGGAGTTTGAACAAATATACCCACCAACATTGGTAATATAACAATTCATGCTGGGTACCTTTGTCTCCAGAGACACCAATGTCAATCCAGCCTTCCGAACTCGTGAGTTTTCGTTGACGAAGGGGGCCTGCATCTCATCTTGCGATCGCCAGTATGCAAATATGTTGGTGTTGACGAACTCTTCCTGTGAGAGAGGTTGACGTGACGACGTTATTGAGTTTTGTCGATGTGTACTTTCACACTTTTATTTGAAATAGGCAATTATAAGATGTTTATTGCAAAATTGTGCCCAAAATAGCTATAGGTTAATTGCAAACAATGGTGATGTGAAACAGCAACGGTTGCATGAAATAAATCTACATCTATATATCTATCATATATTTGTAGAGAGAGAAAGAGAAACAGAGAAAGATAAAAAAGAAGAGAGGGAGAGAGATCTTCTTGGTTTCACTTAAACTGATTACTCATAGCTTGATTATAGATTGTGGCATTAATGCCAATGGTATACCACCTTTCCTTGCCCAAGCAGACAAAATCTTTTAACAACTTTGCTTGCTTGTAAACTGTTTGGTAACCTTTAATTACGTGACCTATTCGATTAGGACATAGAAGTTTTAAAGGCAATACCTTTGTTATTTGTCCACGCTGTGCGAAATTATGCCATAAAGACGACATATTTTGGCATATGTTGACCTTTCCAGACGTCCATCTGCCGCCTCCATAGTAGCCACTTTCGTCAGTAGTGCAGTTTACTATTACCATACGGCCGCCTATTATATAAAGGAACATATAGAAGTTGTAGTGGGTGAAGAAATTTCACATTCACAATGTCTGAAAGCATAATGGCCTAGAGCGTGCATATGACCAATAAGAGAAACAAACATTGCTTCAAATTGTTCCGATAAGAACTAACATTTACCTCCAGTGTGTGGCGAGAGTCCTTGATATCACATTCAACAACAAACACAACTTGCTAAGTTAAATTTTTAACTTCGCCAAGACGATATGTTTTGGGTAGCGTTTGTATGATTGTCTGTATGTATGTTTGTATGTATGCAAGAGACCAACATAACTCGACAACGTTTAGTTTGGCCCCCTAGCGGCTTGTTTGGGAACTACAGGGCATGTTAAGCGTCAGACTTTGAAATTGAATAACTCAAGAAGGGGTTGACGGATTGCTATGATTTTTGGCATGTAGCTCAAATGATGCTTCATATAATTACATACTATTTATGCAAATTGAAATCTAATTTGAATCTGAATTTAATAAGGAAATCGTCTTAACATGCTCAGTTTCATTATTCGACATTGCAACATGTGACGCTTGTAACTGAGAGAGAGAAGAATATTGATAGATATAAATTATACAAAATATAGACCTAATTTGCATAGTCAATGAGAAAATGCTATGATGTCATTTTGGTAAATGACGGGAACTTCATACTTGTAGCATTTATAAGTTATGTACAGGTAACATCGTCGAACATTAATTATGCCAATGAGGTCCCAATTTGCATAAATTATCAGAAAGTGCGACAAAAGCCTTCTTTCTCAACATAGACTGTGTTCGCCTGTTTGGTGGAGAAGATGATCAAGTACACGTAATAAAATGTATGTAAAGGAGAACCTATTTGTGCATAACATAATTAATGACAAACACAATTAGTGCAGCAGTTGTAAAGGTTAGAATCATTTGGCGAAGGTATGGGGTCGTGGAACTCTAGTCCATCATACAATTTAAGAGTAAACATCAGTGATCAGAAATACTGGAATGTCTTGACGAAAATGCCCCTATTTTAAGGGGTTGAAATTTGCCCCACTTTGTCACGAGGCTAAACGCTATCTACCGCCCAAATGTCAAGACCATATAATGTCCGGGTAAAGAGCTACATTGAAAAAAAAACGATATGAAAGAATATTGTCATTCATTATGCAAATGTCGTTCCCTTCTTGAGTTATCCTTTTGAGAAGATTTTGACAAAAATGCCCCTGCTATCCCAAGACTAGCCACTAGAGGGCCCAAACTTATGTCACTTCTTCCTGGCCACACAAGCTATCCGACACCCTAACATTGTGGCCATAGCTTGTTCAAAACAGGTGATAGCAAAACACGAAGTTACCAAGTACCAAGGAAAGCCGCTAGGGGGCCCGAAATCTAATCATTTCCAGCTTTTAAGTCACACGCTACCAAAACAGCAAGTATGAAACCAATCACCCTGAGTCCTTATTGAGTATCTTTACGCACGGAAAATATATTCATGACATACCTGTACAATTATGGGAATTCCTGACAAACGGACGCACACTATACTATTAGGCTCTCCCATTAGGCGTCGCCAAAAATCTTTATCTTACTGGCAAGCACAAAATTCAAGGATTCGATACAACATTACCATAAGAAAACGTAAAACAAAGTATGTGTGCGCAATCTTTCTCTATCGCTGAGGATATATACATATATTATATGTATATATACATATATCAAGGACGTTATATGTCTATATACCTGGTGCCAGCTCTCTTGCTCTCTTCAGCAGGATAGTCTCCCAGTCCTGAGCTGCCAGTTTGGAGAACTGTTCCTTCGCCTCTCCACAGCTGCTCACCATGTGGAACACAGCGTCGGGAAGAGGACAGGGCCCCCGGCTTAACCAGTGCATCGCGGTGGAAGAGAACCCAAAGTTGACGAACCTATCGGTGAAACACTGCAAGAGGGTGTAATATATATTAATGCAGCGATTGTAGTCATACATTACCCATGCGCTCTTACCGCAGATTTTGGACGTGATTAATGGACACGTGTAATTCTATGATCATTGAACTCAGCGTTTTCGAAAACAAATTTTGGTACGTACTTGGTCAAAGAATGAAGTACCACATGCACCGACATAAACGTTGGGAAAGTCCTTCAGGTAGCTATGGTTGTCCGACATTGGTAGCAGACCATGCAACCTCATGAACAGCGACTTGAAGTCTGCCACTGGTAGGTCCTCATATGTCACGTGGATCGGAGGAGAGTCGTCGTACCTTTGACGTAACTTCTTGATGACCTGGAGGGCAAAAGTCATATTGCTAGCCCATATTCATGTGACCATCGCGTATGCGTTGTTCACCATGTTGGAAGGCTAAAACTCAACGTTTTTAAACCCTGTCCTGCGGCATGCTACAATTTTGTGCTTGCACATGCATGTTATGTATGCGACGCAGAATTTTGCTAATTTAGTATTCTAAGTATATGCTGTTGCAGGTCATGAAAGGCCACGAGAAGGCGCCTCCCCCCCCCCCTCGTTGGTGGTAGTGTTGGGGGTGTGGAGCATCTCCCCCGATAATTTTGTAACATTTAGAGGCTCTCTGATGAATTTTATAGCCATTTCTGTGACCAACGAATGAATACTGAGGGCTAGGCAAATATGATAAACGGACGAACACTGATGGACGAACACTGATATTTTACACTTAGCAAGTTGACACCCATATGGTCTTTACACCCATATGGTCTTAACATCCATTCTCGTTTTTTTTCCTACATTCTCGGAGTACCGTAAGTTTAGCGGTATGACACTGAACAATTCTGACTCCTGACGTGTACTAAAACAGCAGGAATGAATGGATTTTAATATTGTATCTTGCGTCGGCTAGCCCACATGTACTTATAGGGCACCAAAACAATAAATACATTCCATTGATTCTGATGGAACATAATCAATAAATAATGATAGATCAAAACAAAATGCAAATACGAACACAGAAAAGGTGATCTTGCGAGATATCCACGTTGGCAACCTTTGTTGCCTGCTATTAGGGCTGGTGCCGTCACTCCCAGTGCTTCCGCTCCGCCTAAAAAAAATTGATAATCTGGATTTCTCTGTGAAATTCCTTTTTTTCTGGTTCAGTCGAAAGGCTGCCCGCCCGCCTCTCAATCCACGGATGCTATTGTAGTTTTGAGGGTATGTTTAAGATACGTATGTTTATGCACGACCCCCGTCGCCAATAGTAGTTCGAGTATAAAGTAGTGCGTCCCAGTACTTGCAACGGCCGTATTTATTCTGCCGTGCACAACATGTAACAGCGAGGTGGAAACGGCGGTGAATGGTAGAGGAATACATGAATTTTGAGACTGTATATTGTTGAATTACGATGCTTTTTCGTTCGGCGTGAATTTGCGTATTGATACTGTTACCGGCCCTGCCTATGCACGAGTTCCATGACCTCCGCTGGAGTCAAATGAAAGTGTCTTTTATAGATAAACGAGCAGGCAAATCTTTGCTTATTTTCATATATTTTTTAGGTTATACCCTGCACTTCAAAACTGTGACATAACAATTTAGGCCGAATGAGATGGCCGACACTTATTTCAATCTGTCCGCTAGGCTAAAGTTTCAAAATAGGGGGAATTCCAGACTTGGAGTGCACAGATGATAAACCAACCACATTAGGCCGAGTTTTACACGTGCATTGGAAACCAGACACTTAGAATGTTAGCGACTGCACTCAAGCTACACATTTTTCGGGCTGTGGAATTTCTACATTTCCATTAAACAATAAGTTAAACACGTGAGCAAGTTTGACGTGCTACATGAGGCACGAGGCTCAGACAGTCTGAGAGTGCTGAAGCAAATCGTAGGGCGGATGGAACAGACTGTGACGGTGTCCTGCATGGCACGAGAGAACGTGTACAAGACCTGGGAGGCCAGGAAGGGGGTGGGGTGGGGGGTTGGGGGTCCGGACAGGGTACTAATACCCTGCAGGGGCAAGTGGGAGTGATGATTTGGACGCCTCCAGAATTGGGAATATATTTTCTTACCTCGTTTGAATCGCTGCCATGTCCTCAGGACCCCTCAGAAACTTTGTACTGTTGTCACAAGTTCTTACTGGTACTGTAGAGCTTATATAAGAGATTGTGGAAGAAATCTACCTTTCTTGCTTTTCATGACTCAATGATAGATAGAATACGTGGAAACAACATAGACTCCTAAGAAAAATTGTGACAATGTCCAATCATTAACTCGCCTGTAGTAATACCTGTTTAGTTACCTCCTTTGAATCGTTGTCATGTCAAAAAACTTTACTGGTGCTGTAGAGATAATTTCGAAAGATTGTGGAAAAATCTACTTTTTATTGATTTTAAGACTTTATAATCAATGATGCAGATAGCTTAAGTTAGACTCTCAAGCAAAGTAGAGACTGCAATAAAAGCTTTAATTCATGGTACAGCAAGCTTATATTCCACTTGCCAGACAGTGTCAGAATGACGTTTATTGAACACTAAAAAATAGTGATTATTCAGATAAGCCAGTTCAGCACCAAGGACAATGTTCAATCATTAACTCACCTGTAGCAATACCTGCATGATTTTTTCCCTCACATGGGCAAGGTTAGTGTTGTCAGAAGTCTTTAGATAGATTGTAGTCACTTGAAATGTAGGATATGAAAGTGGAATAAAAAAGTGTGGTTTATTGTTTTATCGTCACTGTTAATCCTTATGACTGACAGAATTATAGATATATGCAACATTTCTTGAAAGTAAACATTGTTAGTTTTTCAATGATATATACTTTTACGGGGTTATTGTAAAGTAAAGAAACTAAAAAATAAGCAATATCAAACTAGTACCCTTTCAAAGGTGTTTGGGAACCCAAGCACTGCAGCTGGGGCGAATTTTTGGTATAATAAGCCAGCAGGACAAGGGTAACTTGTTATATATTTATATATATGCATAAGATGTTTTTACAGTCACGTAGCCATGACGAGTTTCCACATGAAAATTTGAAGTCGACTAGTACTCTTATCCAATGCAGCGTACAAACAATTGCGTCGTCATTGGGTGCAGGTGTCAGAAACCATTCATTGTCATCAAATCGTACCTGGTAGAAGAGTGGCATCGATGTCCCCCCATCAGCTGACCCATAGTCCACGATGTTGAAGACTTGTGTCGGATCGATCTCCATGGAATTGATGGCAGCCATGACCATTGGTTTGGCGTTTTCCATTATGTTATAATACGCCAAGGCGTTGTCAGAGTAGAAACCAGAACCATCCTCACCGTATGGAATGTAGTGTGGTGTCGAGTTCTAACCCAGAGAAAATACGTTTATGAATTATGTACGTACTAGGTAATATCTTTCTACACAGCTAATTCTCACCTGTCAATATTTTGACAATTTGTCTTCAAAAGGACCTCTTGCCAAATCATAGCGCTGTGGCAAGGATCTAGTCCCAAACGTAACTGAGTTTATGTATCCTCCTTGTCTCGGTTCAGGGCATGCGAGCCTAGAGTTTTGTGGATGTCACATCACTTATCAACACTCATTGCCTGCTGCGTTAACATATTGGAGCAAACTAGCCAACTCTCCTTTTTCACTTCAACTTCATTTTCATTCACAATTTGCTTAATAATTCAGCTATTCTTATATTGATCACATTTAGGAATTGATATGTGCCAGAATAGTGAACAAAGTCCTGTGGGCGTATTTCATAAGCATCGTCATTCCAAATTTCAGGTCATCTGCTTAAACTGCCAGAGCACAGGATCCAATTTTTTTGTCTGAAAATACCCAAGAAGGGCAAAAAATGGATCATTTTGAAGTACTATACGTTATACAATGTGACCCAAAAATACTCAATAAAAAATATTCAAAGGTCTCTACTAGTATCACACTCCCGGAATCTCAACTGATGCAAGTACTTGCCTTTTTAGGAATCCATGTTGATCTTTTCTTGAACCCGCTGCCGTAAGTACTGCAGAGCCTCCTTAGAATACCGCAGGTGCCATAAACATACATCATTTTTGTTGCCGCTTTTAGGTGTAGTTGAAGCCTCGTCACCAGACCTTGACCCGTAGTGAAAACAAGGATAATCAGAATCTGCCGTTCTGGCGTAATGAGGCATGAAAGTTGGTGCAGGCCATACCGGTCAACCCGAACCTACAATCTCTAGAAGTAAAGCTTACCGTCATAGTTACATCAGTGAGTCGCCAGCCGTACACCTAAACGAATTCAATTCTGATCAATCAATGAAGACTTGCAAAAACAAAAAAAAAGTGCTGATTCATGTGGTCGTAAAGTTGCAAACCTTTCTTTGGGTGACTTTTGATGTTAACGACCGTGCGGACTGGAGAGTTCAACTTGAAAGACTGGATTCCAGAACAGGCTAAAAGGTTACGCATATCAAACCAAAGTGACGCCGCTATTTAAGTTCAGGGGGGGGGGGGGGGGGTAGCCTATTCTAAACGCTCTACCGGTATACCTTTTGCAATTATGGACCAAATACCTTAAAATTCAGACAATGTACAAAACATGAGAGCATTACTGCCATGAATTTATCCAGCTGAAGTGTTCATTGACTAACATACCCCAAGAAACGGCACTCAGTGACCTTCCGGTTTATTTACAGAGCACCTTTCACGGGTTGTAACAAGCTTGCTGCCTAAAACTTACAGATCTTGCCAAACTTTTGGTCACAAAAATCCTCTACTCACCAACACTTGTCCGTCTGTATTAATTTTAGTTAGATGTGGGAAAATCACGAACAAATGCTTCATTATCTTCCAAAATTTAGGAACGGCTCACCCAGGCACTGAACCACAAAACAAATCTATGACGCATGCCCCATAAAATCTGTCAGCACGTGATGCTGACTACAAATTAGGTCTGACAATGCCAAATGTAAAATGAGGTGTCAATCACAGAATGAGACACACACATACACCATATATATACAGGCTCCGATTCATGTATGTGTGTGTCGCGACTCGGTGTATGTTTGAGTGACGACCTGGTGTATGTGTGTGTTTGGTTTGCCTGTTTGCGTGTGTGTGCCCGCGCATATGTCACTATGTCTATGAGTGTAATTACCTTCGCCAAAAAGGTTTATATCATTTTGGGTAGCGCTTGTGTGTGCGTGTGTCACGGTGTATTTATCTGTGGGTAGAAGGCCAACATAACTCGAGAACGCCTGGATTGATTGTATTGATATTTGGCCGGGAAATCAGCCCTCTAGAAAGGAAACACCTGACTGTTTGGGCAGAGTCTAGAGTGGCCAATCTACAAGCACAGGTCACCAGGCGGATCGAACAGGAAAGAGAGTGATTTATAGGGAGGTTGTGTCAACGGCCAGGCTCGGCTGTTTCTAGCGTAGTGGAGTCATTCGGGGACAGAGACCGATCCGTGAGCCTAGAAGAACCGCCCAGTGACAACAAGGAAAAGTGCTGGGTAACAGTGGGACATGCACTTGTAAGTTGTTCATACTAGTTTATAGATACGTGTACTGACAGAACGATGAAATTGTGATCGTGCCGTTTAAAGTATGCAAGATATTCCTGGGGTAACGTTGCAAACTGACATGGCAGATACTATCTTTTGTTGTCCTTCCACTGTTCCGCACGCAAAGTGGCTGTTTGCCAAAAACAACGCAGTATCTTTTGTTTGCTAAATATTTTTGCTGAAAAAATACACAGTCGTGACACAAACTCCACCTACTCTGGGCTGATCCAAGTATAGAGCTGGTTACCTCAATGAAATGTTATGGAGGTTATATCTTATCCTGTGTTTGTGTGTCTGTGTGTGTGTAAACAAAATAACTCAAGAACGGTTGAGTGGATTGGTTTCATACTTGGTGTGTTGGTAGTGTGTGATGAAAGCTGAAAATGATTAGATTTTCGGCCCCCTAGCAACTCCCCTTGGTACTGCAGCGCAACTTCCGGTTTTGCTATCTAGGTGTTCTGAACATACCATGGTCACGATATTTAAGTGTTAGATAGCTCTTGTGCTCAGGAAAAAGCGACATAAGTTTGGGCCCCCTAGCGTCTAGTTTGGGGATAGCAGGGGCATTTTTGTCAAAAACTTCTGAAGAGGATAACTCTAGAAGGGAACAGCGGATTTTCATGATTATTGGTATGTAGGTACCTTAGACAATGTTGTACAAGATAAGATACTAATTATGCAAAATAGGAGCACATTTGCATAATTAATGAGAATATTCTATCATAATAGTTTTTTCTACGTATCTCTTGTCCCGGACGATATATGGTCTTGACATTCAGGTGGTAGACAGCTTTTAGCGTCATGACAAAGTGGGGCAAGTTTCAGCCCGGTATGAACTCCAGACAGTCGCTCAAGCGATTGTAACGACAACTTTCTTATCAGTGGGTGAGCATTTATTCTATCTTTTGTTAATGACTGTCGTGAAAACGGGGTCATTGTAATCAGTTTTTGTTTTTGTGTTGGTGCCTGTCGTAGTTATCATACGCGCAGATGATAGTAACTTTATTGCTCTCTAGAAATGGGAAGGAAGTGTGGGGTCATGGGGTCAGGCTGTCAGGAAGTAGAGGTCATAAGTTGATAGAGTCAGTCATTAATCAGGCACGACACAAAGGTTAAGAAACGGGTCAATGGAAGAGCCTACTCACTGAATTAAGAGGTCTGTCTGTATTTTTTCACAGTTATGCAAATGAGGATCTAACTTGCATAATTAATGCCACAATTCCTTAGTCGCAAATGATTGTATCTACAGGGGACCCTCTGGGGGACCTGGTCGGCGGACAAGTTTTCGACCAGTACGGCGCCGTGGTGCTGTTCAGGGCCTTCGCTGTGTCCTGTCTGATCGGATGCTTCCTGTTCTACCTGCTGTATGTGTGCAATGGGGAAAAAGAGAAGACCACAGGTGAGAGCATTTCTTATGACATGCTAACAGGTAGTTTTTGTAACATGTTCAAGTAGTTTTTGTAACATTGTAAGGTAGATTTGGTAACATTTTCCTATCTACGTTTTTGTTCTTATAGAAGGAGACCCGCACCCCGAGGAGGAAAAGGAGAGGAAAGCGACTTTGGCACCAGGCGACGAGGATGTGACCAAGATGGCGGCCCTGGAACCGGGCGCGTTCCTCAGGGGAGGGAGTCTGAGTAACAGAGCTGGAGAAAACATCGGCCACATCAGCCTGGTCAGGCCACAGGATCAGTCGGAATGAATGAATGAAGGATCTTCATTGTTCGACAGTCAATACAACAAAAAAAAGTAATTTGTACTAGTTTGTTCTATAGATCTAATGACAAGGGCTGTTTCTTAAATATTGACAACGCTGTGATTTCCAATAACATGTTCATTTAGTCTACAAATGCATCAGTGCCGCAGGTCAGTGTGAGTGCAAGTGGAGGTTGGCGAAAATAACAGAACAGCGCCGTAGTGAACGAACCCCACGGTGACGAAGGCGTGCCCCACGTGCAGTGAGATACCACCTTAAGGGTCGTTCCCAAGATCGTGTTGTTCGAACAAATATTATCATACAAATTACAAACAGAAACTGGTTTCAGGTTTATTCTTAGTTACTATCAACGGCAAACTGAGCACAAGCACACAAATGTTAAAGGCCATTGATAAATCAGTGTTTATAAAATCGTAAAAACGTTTTAACTATTTATTTTGTTGTGATTAGAGTCGCATATCAAGAGCATGCTCGCAAGTTAATCTTTCTGCTGTTAGTACCTAATAAGCTCTTACACACTTCGGAGTACGCATGTGCAGTGACAGGAATTGTGGGTAATATGTCAAAGGTGAAGGTCCCTGAGACATAAACAAAGCGCGCCTGGACATTGTTATCCAAATCACGACAATGATAGAGACGAGAAAACGTTTACAACTCAGGGGCCCTCACCTTTGACATATTTCCTACAATCCCTGTCACCGCGCATGCGTACTCCGAAGTGTGAAAGAGCTTATTCACAACATTTAGAACATCGAGACCTCTGTACTCACTCATTTCGATGGGTAATCATCATTTTCATTACTCAAAACGTGAGTCACTTACATAAAACCCCACTTTACAGTAGAATGTGAAAAACTATTAATTTAAAGTTAGCTTGTTAGATTTCAGTTTTTCTATCATTCATTGATTACCAATTGCATTTACAAACCTTTTTAAATCCAGTTGCAATTACAAATGCAGTATTCGGACAAGGATCTCCAATAACAATCAGTATAATAAATGTGATATTGTCTCAATATATTACAAAAAGATCTGGGCTAAATACTAAGTATCAGTCAGGATTTGGGATGTATAAAGACAACCACTTACAAGGATTTCCACTTACGATAATCATAATCAATATGATATTGTCCCAATCATAAATTTCATTATGAAAAGATCTGGGTTAGATATTATGTATCAGTCAAGATATATATGATTATGTTAGGCATGCTTGTCTCCCACTCACATACATTAATAGCCATACAAGTATTTTACATCAGGCGTGCCCTATGTACATGTAGAGATTCAGTATTTGGTTACAGATTGAATCTTCATCGGATTCCTATCACCCTCAGTTTACAAAAAGACATTCATGTTTTCATAGTAAGTCAGTATGTGTGTATGTATGTCTGTGTCTGTTTATGTGTGTGTGTGTGTGTGTGTGAAAGAGAGAGAGAGAGAGAGAGAGAGTGTGTGTGTGCTTGCGTCTATGCATGTATGTATGTGTGTGTGAGTGAGTGTGTGTGTCTGTGTGTGTGTGAGAGAGAGAGAGAGAGAGAGAGAGTGCTTGCGTCTATGCATGTATGTGAGTGTGTGTGTCTGTGTCTGTCTGTTTGTGTGTGTGTGTGTGTGTGTGTGTGTGTGTGTGTGTGTGTGTGTGTGTGTGTGTGTCTAGTCTGTAGCATGGTTAGTTAGCAGTGTTAGTTTCTGGTGCCGTGGCTTCAGTTTTACCTACCAGATCTGTCATGGGTATGTCTGTACTAGGGTTAGTTTCTGGTGCCGTGGCTTCAGTTTTACCTACCAGATCTGCCATGGGTATGTCTGTAGCAGTGTTAGTTTCTGGTGCCGTGGCTTCAGTTTTACCTACCAGATCTGTCATGGGTATGTCTGTACTAGGGTTAGTTTCTGGTGCCGTGGCTTCAGTTTTACCTACCAGATCTGTCATGGGTACGTCTGTAGCAGTGTTAGTTTCTGGTGCCGTGGCTTCAGTTTTACCTACCAGATCTGCCATGGGTATGTCTGTACTAGGGTTAGTTTCTGGTGCCGTGGCTTCAGTTTTACCTACCAGATCTGCCATGGGTATGTCTGTACTAGGGTTAGTTTCTGGTGCCGTGGCTTCAGTTTTACCTACCAGATCTGTCATGGGTATGTCTGTAGTAGGGTTAGTTTCTGGTGCCGTGGCTTCAGTTTTACCTACCAGATCTGCCATGGGTATGTCTGTACTAGGGTTAGTTTCTGGTGCCGTGGCTTCAGTTTTACCTACCAGATCTGCCATGGGTATGTCTGTACTAGGGTTAGTTTCTGGTGCCGTGGCTTCAGTTTTACCTACCAGATCTGTCATGGGTATGTCTGTACTAGGGTTAGTTTCTGGTGCCTTGGCTTCAGTTTTACGGACCAGAATTCGACCCATCTTGTGTATGCAAGTAGCAAGGTCAGTTTCCGGTGCCGTGGCTTCGGATTTACTGACCAGAATTCGACCCATCTTGGGTATGCCTGTAGCAGGGTTAGCTTCAGGTGCCGTAGCGTCAGTTTTACAGACTAGAACTGTCATGGGTATGTCTACAGCCGGGTCGGTGCCAGTTGCCGTGGTTTCAGTACCCCGGACAGAGCTCTGTTGATTACCGGCGGCGGTAGTGGTGGGCCTACCGGCGTCCTGACCAGGTTTACCCGGACGGAAGCGCTCTCTGAACTTTGACATCCACGTCAGCACCACATCTGATGTCAGCGTGAGCAGCAGCGTCAGCAGAAGGCCCTGGGAGGCGTTCAGCACGATGAAGATGTACTCTAGAGCCCTGCTGTGCGCGTACGGCACAATGAAGCCGATTATCCAAGTGAACCCGGTCATAAATGAGATACGCAGGTACACCCAAGCCTTGCTGCTGTTCGAGCGAACCAGCGCAGCGTCCGCTATATGGAACGACTTCCGTATGGCCAACAAAGTGTGGATGATGAGGCCGAGGTTTATCAGAAGAGCACAGAGGACTGGGGCGCCAAAAACGATCAAGCTTCCCGTGGGGCTACCTATCCAGCAAGCCTGCTGTCCGTACCCCACCCTGACATCACTGCAGGGACAGAAATCCACAAACGCCGTCAAGCCGACGACCAGCACCGGCACCAGCCACGTGTACAGGATGTACTTGCGCAGCGAAGCTCTTTCGGACTCTTGGCGAAACGTCAGAAAGAGGTCCAAAGATAGCGCGTTCATTGAAGTGAACGCAGACAGCAGGAGGTAGTGGAGGAGTATAGCAAAACCAGTACACGCCGGTCCTTCGGGTATGAGCACTCGCCCCACGAATAGTGACTCTGCAGTTGTCATGCATAGGACCACCTGAACTTTCAGCTTCCCACCCATTTTCTTCCACTGTTCGGGCCGCCTGGAATACACAACGAAAGCGACCGCCGCTACAGCCGACACGACCACGAGGCCTAGTGTCAAGTAACCCTGGTCGGCTTCCCAAGGGTTGTCTGTTGTTCCTCCACGCGTGTCATTGGAGAAATACTGCAGTATACACTCCCCACACACCAACGCCGCTGTGTTCTGGATGGCCACCTGCTCAGCAGCGCATGTCACGTTTGCACTCAAGAGATGGACACTACCGTTAGGTAGAGCTTGGAACTCTTCAGACGTGAAAAGCAAAGCCGGGGTGCTGCAGTTTTGGAAGGTCACACTTTTATTTGCTGAGCCTTGACTTGTGTGGTCATCCTTGAGAAGCCTACATGTGTCAACAAATGGGTCGTATACACTGTTTGGAGGACAATGCGTAGGGTTGTCTTCATCGTTATCATCACCAAAGTTGAAGAGATTAGTCAATGAAATACAGTTTGGGAAACAGCCATGCACGTTGCTGGTGGCAAATGGACACGGTATCAACTTTGTACTTGCAGCAGGAGACAACCCTTCGCACAGAGCACAGTGTACGTTTTTGTAAGACTTATACAAACCCCTCATAAAGAGCTTGTAGGACCTGCAGGAAGATTCATCACAGTTAACATTGGACGAATCAAACTCGTGGTAAAGGCATTGTTTACCATACTGGTCTAGAAATTCTAAGTTGCTGATACCAAGGCATTCCGTGTGATTGTCAACAATGGTGTGGTACAGTTGTGTACTTGGAGTGGTATGATGTGTAGAAGAGTTTATCAGGCCAGTGCACCTAACTGTAGACTCCCAAGGTTCTACTTCAGACAAAGACACATTGTTACAGAAAGCACAGAATATGTTTCTATAAGAGACAGTTGTTCGTACATTCTTAACAGGCATTCGGTCGGCAAGTTCGCTCGGGTTGAAGAGATCCACCTGTTTCAAACACTGTTGTCTTGTAACGTCATCTGTCCAGTCGTCTGGACAGTCAGCAACCAACCAATAGGATGTCCCTTGGTAGAAGTCTGGCACACACTTCCACTTTTTGTCGGGGTGATCGGGGGTCATCTGAGCGATGTCGCTGCACCGTTCTCTATGGAGAAGTTAAAGGTTTAATGTTAAAGGTCAAATCATTCCCACACACTTCGGTTGATAGGGAACAGTTTCGGCAAGAATCAAGAGCTGCAAGTATGATATTGCATGGTATTATGTTCCACAAAATCAGAAGGGTGTATATTTGGTGCCCATGTCTGTGTTCATTGTATGGTACTATCATTATTGAAGTTATTTAAAAATTGTTGTACTATGGTGTCATAAACGCTTTAAAGCTCAAAGATGTACTCACTCAAAGTCTTTACAGCAATCCCCGAAAACGCGACAATTCTTGTCACAGTTGCAACTCTCAACTCGTAGATGACGCGTCCCACACATTCCGTCACATGAAGTAAGCGTGGATCGGAAAATATTGCGTGTACATGGTTCTACGTTGACGTTCACAGACGTTGGATCTATGAAAGAGAAGGAATGATCGTTGATTGAATGGTTGGGTAAAACTTTACATTCGAATTCGTATTTAACGCTACTTTAATTAAATCCGTTGTAGTTTAAATGTGTAATTAGGGATATCAAGTCGGCTGGTGGCAGTTTCAAACTGCAATATCTTGAAAATGTTGCAATTTTAAACCAACTTCGTCAATTTGATAACCCTGTTTTTAGAAGTAACGGATATAGGATATCCAACGGATAAAGGTGAACTAGCGTTGATGCCAGTTTACCTTTATCCGTGGAGTAGCCGCTATCAGTTGTAGTTAAAAAAGATTAAAAATATTTCAGTGTGCGTCCACTTGACATACCGAAGTACGAGTACATTGATTTTAAAGACAACGGATATAGGTTACCCAACGGATAAAGCTCACCTGCACATTCCATCACATCGCAGTAGGCCCACCTATATATCGGGTGCACGTCCGTGGTGTAGCACCAGGGCCGCTCCTTGTTGTCAGGGTTACGGCAGAAGTTCTCCTCCAGGCCTGCATCAGGATGAGCCTGTGGTGTGTGGGGATGGCTGTGGGGGGACTGGGAGTCCCATCTCTGACACACCCGGTCTCCTGCCCTGTACAGATATACGGTATATAAACGTGTAAAGAGTCTGTGGTGCAGTGTGAGGATGGCTATGGGGGACTGGGAGTCCCATCTCTGACACACCCGGTCTCCTGCCCTGTACAGATATACGGTATATAAACTTGTAAAGAGACTGTGGTTTGTAGGGATGGCTGTGGGCAAAATGGGGGGACTGGGAGTCCCATCTCTGACACACCCGGTCTCCTGCCCTGTACAGATATACGGTATATAAACGTGTAAAGAGCCTATGGTGTGTAGGGATGACTGTGTGTGTGTGTGGGGGGGGGGGACTGATCCAGGAGTCCCATCTCTGACACACCCGGTCTCCTGCCCTGTACAGACATACGGTATAAAAACGTGTAAAGAGTCTGTGTTGTGTGTGGATGGCTGTGTGGGGACTGGGAGTCCCATCTCTGACACACCCGGTCTCCTGCCTTGTACAGATATACGGTATATAAACGTGTAAAGAGCCTGTGGTTTGTGGGGATGGCTGTGGGGGGATTGGGAGTCCCATCTCTGACACACCCGGTCTCTTGCCCTGTGGAGTAGGGCACAGCATGATCAAACAAATAAAGAGGCTTTTTGTATGTATGTAAATACTTTGCGACCGCATCTGTAAGCAGCGACACCTATTGCTGCAGTACCCACAGACAAAGAAAAGTGAACCAGTTTGAATTTCCCTGGGTGACGGACAGTATAGTCAGCAACACGTCGGTAGAAATAGAGCAAAGGCTGTGAAAAAAGAAAGGACTCTTTATTCAGTGACGTACCAACCAGATGAAACTATTCCCGGCGTAATCAAACATCTATTTTCGGGCGGACCTTGCTGAAGAAGATAGAGAGATTTCATATTAGGAAACACAATAAGTACTTCGCATCATTTCATCGTACTTTTTTACTGGTACAAGAAAAACACAAAACTGTTTCCTTACCTGCTCATGCGTCCTGCGTAGCTCCTCCCATTGTCACTTGCATAGAAGCAACGGGTCGGTTTGGCTAAAATTGTTGAAGAAATGGAAAACGATGTATCATAAGTGGGCTGATACAGTGAGTAAATATACCGAATGGCTTTTGAAAGATTAGCATAGCATAAATTACGAATATCTAATTACAAATGTTACATCTTGATATGTTAGGTATTAAAGATATACGAAAACAAGTGTGGCTTAGGTTGAAAATCTTAAAATCTCAGCAAAATCAGTGAATTTTGTAAAATATACCTTTCAGAAACCGATTACCATAGCAACATGTTTGTTTGTTTGTTTAAACCTTTATTTACGTCAATCCAGGAATACCTGGAATCTCAGCCGTGACCTCTCGATCTCATGTCAGCTAGCCTAGACACTCGGCCACTTGACGCCAAATGATTGATATACCATAGGTTTTCCTACTGGAACAGTAACTTTTGAGTTTCAACTTTGTAGAGTAAGTTGCTAAATGCATATCATGGAAGCTCATCTGTATCTGAAGTAATCCTAGTACAATGCTAAATTTTCTTCCAACAGAAAAGTATACAAGGATTAAATTTCTTTAGTATCAATAGTTTCCTATCCACACTGCGCACTCATTGGATCATCCTTCATATGTGATTAAGTTATGGGGATAGCGCCGAAGTCGCGCGGCGAAAACGGAACCCTTGCCAGCTGTACACGAATATAAAGGAGGGTGGGTGGGTGGGTCGGTTTCTGATAAATCCCCTCCTCGGGAAAACCCTGTTTCCCATCGAATCTCTCTCCAGCTGTTACTTCCTGGGTCGACCTCACCACGCGCTCCTCGGCGTTGCGGATGAATCCAACAAGAGGCAGTAGGGTGATCATCCCTTGTACTTATATGGTTGTGAGAATCATGTGATTCAGGATCAACCAATGAGCGCACAGTGAAGATAGTTTCCTATCCACACTGCGCACTCATTGGATCATCCTTCATATGTGATTAAGTTATGGGGATAGCGCCGAAGTCGCTTACCTTCACCTTATCCCCATGCTAACTTGTTACTTCATAAATCTACACATTCTCTAACTCCTATACTTTACCCCCTTCCTTATCATTGAAGTTCTCTCTACTTCAACATTTCACATCTCTTACCCCCTCCCTTATTCTCCATTTTCTCTCTACCTCACCTTCTCACGTAACTTCAAACACCCTCTCTTATCTTTCTTCGTACCCCTTTCACCCATTCTAATAAAACTCGAAAGGCGTCCACTCTTTCTTTCATATTCCCTCATTTCACTGGCCTCAAAACCGTGGAAGTAATCAAAGAATTCCCCCT
>NC_049995.1:8356035-8379020 GCF_000003815.2 Branchiostoma floridae
TTTATTGGCGTAACATATCTTAATTTGTACATTCTTACCATAACTCTAGCACAGTTCATTATATCAGGTACAGGCAACTCGAGCTAGCTTCAATTCATGCAATTTTTTGTTTCTTCTAATAGACAGTTAAATTATTGATGTCAAAAACATCGTAACAATCTTCGGTGTTCTTTATATGTATTGAATTTCATTATCAACATATAGCAATATAGCAAAACACCTACAACCACGCCCCCTGGCGTGGTATTGCAGCTACAGGGTCTCTTCTGTCCACATGCATTACGTACATGCAGGTTACTTAAAACATTTTACCACGAGGAAAAATATCTAAGTATCAGAAATACTCGACATAGAACAGCCATCACAAAACTCGGTGTTAGACTGCTTGTTGAAAAAGACATATCCGCATTCCTTTACAGCAAAGAATTTGTCATATTGTAACTTAAACAAGATAGAAGACGAGTGTCATTTTATTGTTGACTGTTCACTACACAACAATGAGAGAAATTTCTTCTTTAATTGTGTACAAGATAAGCTTCCATGCTCTTGTCATTTAAATAGCACAGGAAATTACATTTCTCATGCAATTAGACAAACCATGTGTTTTAAACTCCATCTACTTTTACATTTAATAATTACAACTGTCTTAAGAAGCGAGAAGAAGTTGAAAATGTACATACTAGTGTACTTTAGACTTTGTAGTTTTACTCCAATTTGTGACGAGGCAGATTTTCCGTGAAATATAGTCGATGCTCGGGCGATGTTGAAATTTGGCGAGCTCTGACCGACCTACAAATTCGGCCGGCGTTCGCATGAATTGTATACAGGCAGAGGTTTGACGCCAGTTCACAACCGAGGCCGCCGAACTTAAGGTGGTTTCTCACTGCACTTGCAATCGGGGCACCGGTGCGGCACAACAGGCCTAGGGTTTGTTCACTGCGGCACTGTGTATTTTCGCCGATTGTTTTTATAATTTAGATATTGCGTAATGCGTAAAAGTATCACCTAGAAAACAACAGAATACACCAAACGTCAGAAAATTCGTTCTTTATCTCGGAAATTCGTTGAGTAATCTTTCAAACCCCGCAGTGTCGCACCGGTGCCCCGAGTGCAGTGAGATACCACCTTTACTTCCTCGTCAATAGGGGTACAAATCAGTATATATACATTGTGTATATATGAATCAGAATTGCCTCACCTGTTACCGCAAATGCACCCGACAGACAGTAGCACAGGGTCCACAGTAGCAGCCATGTAGTTCTGGTAAGCGGCGTGGTCCCCATTCTGATACAGGGTTGCCGGTTCTTGTGTATCTATTCTACTTCTTTACTGCAGAGTTTTCGCAAACCATTTGTGACCAGTGGCGGTGCGAAACGGGGACGTCCCTGTAGCTCAACCGGTATCAGCCTCAAAGATGATGAGCCCCTGGTTCCAGTCGGTTAGTAACTTGGAGTGCACGTTTCAATTCTGGGAATGGCACCTTGGATGGGGCTACGGTAGTCTTTCGGAAGAGAGGTAAAATGGAGGTCCCGTTTTCGAGGAGGGGCCTCAAGCACAAAGGGGAAGGGTCGACTGTAACTAAGGATAGATGAACTAAAATAGCAAGGAAATCTTCTACTCTACGTGCCACTAGACATTACAGGGGTATGAAGGAACCAACTGGTGCAAAACTACGCACTAACTATTCTGACTGATGAGTTGCAACACACGAAAGCTGCTACCAAATATGGTAACTTGCGTGTGAAAATCATGAAGTATGCCATTTGGTCTACCAAATATTTCTAGCTCGCCTTTCGGCAATTATTTATTCATCCAATGCGCATCTGTAGGTTGTTTTATTGGTCACCACTACTAACCGTGAAAACAACTACAACACATACATATCTTCAGTGGATAAAATGTACTTGTGAGATCGAGAAAAATTAATTCTAAAACCTATAGCTAACAGATTATTTGCTGTAATGCAATGTCAAACATTCACTCGCTCACTCACTCAATCAATCACTCACTCAATCACTCACTCTCACTCACTCACTCACTCACTCACTCACTCACTCACTCACTCACGGCTTTGTAATAAATCATAAGACATTGTAGTAAAAGGTTAGCTATTACAAGGAATTCCTCAGTTGAGTATTGCCTAGTATCAGCTTAAGCCTTACTTAAATTCCATTGTCCATCTGCAAGATTCCATTGTTTCTTTTTGACGGAAAGTATGATAATTTATGCGTTACTTTCCCGTACGGTCACCTGCTATAACTCGACTTCCCGACTACTATCCGACACACTTAAAAGATGCATCAGTGAAGAGAGAAGATCTTGATACACCCTCTGTCATACTGGCGATCACAAACTACAACCCGCCCGTCGTGTGTTATGGTCAGTCCCATTGGTCGGAGCAGAGTTCCCCTGGTCACGATGTGCCTCACGAAGGACCCGTCCTGTCTAAACTGTGAAACCCCGTTGTTGCGACAATCCGCTACGATGACGTCATCGTTGACGTCAGTGATGACGCACTCGGGGCGGTTGAGCTGGCCGTCCCCCGAGCCGAATGCCCCGCACGTGCGAAGATGGCGGCCCGCTGGATCGAAAATCTTCACGTTGTGGTTGACATAATCACTGACAACAATATGGTTTAGACTGTTTGTTGCAACCCTGAGTTCGGACTGAAGCTGGTGGCGCCCCCCGCCTTTCTCTCCGAAGTGTGAAATCGTTTCTCCGCTCGATCGAAGCACGAACACTTGGTACCCGATGGTTACGATGATCCTTCCTAACCCGTCAACAGCGACCCCTAGCGTGTTTTCATCGCTCTCCACCGCCCCCTCTACCTGTATAACACGTGCTTCCCTCCCCTGTCTGTCCAGAACGTGGATTCTGTGTCTATCACCTGTAACCAACATGTCACCGTTTGTTAAAGCCGCTACGCACCAAGGAGAAAATCTTAAGTCTATCTTCCTTCTGAAGACGCCATCTTTGTCTAGGATCTGCAGACGGTTGTTGTCGTGATCAGCCACAATGATGTCCCTGTCTACGGTGGCCGAGAGGGACGTAGGGAAGTCAAACTCCCCGTCTCCGTCTCCGTTCTTTCCAACTGCTTGAAGAAGATGTGGTCCTCTTAGAGATTGGGTAGGCCGAACTTGCGATAGTTGCGAGACTTGCGTGTTCCTTTGCTGATATCCACGGACAACTTTGCTACCTTTTTGTTGTACATCACCAATATCTGTTTTCTGTCCTTTCATTCCTTTACCTGTTGCAATTTGCGCGCTTTTCTGGTCACTGGTTGCTTGTTTAAACCGAACCTTCGGCTGCGAGGGAGAAATCATCGGCCACTGTCTACTTCCGTCCACGAGTTTCGTCACTTCCTGCTCGATGTTGATTGGTAGATCGTACCGGAACTTCGCGAAGTGATTGGTCAGTTCGGCTTCCGACGGGACCTGTTGATCCGTACTCTGCACTAACCATCCTTTCAAGTCCCCTGCTACGGAACACACCTCTGCTGGGCTACCATAACCTAGAACGTTGGTAGTAAACTGTGTATAACTCTTAGCTAAAGCAAGGTCCATCTCTGTTGCTTCTATAAGGGCTTCTACATAGTCTTCCCGGCTAGACTGTACGGCAAGAAGTTGTGAGATTTGAGCGTCTTTGACTTTCATTGCTGCTTGCACGATTGTCCGTGTGCGTGTATCTATCTCTTCTAGAGTCTCTTGAAGCTGGGTGGACAAAGAGTCTTTCACTGACATCAACTCTGTAAGCTTCTTTTCGTGCGTGTCTACGGCTTTTACAACTTGGGACAGTTTTTCCTCGATGTGTGCCCGTTCCCTGTCCGCCGCTTTCTGTATCTCCACATACCTGTGGTCTTTGTGTTGCGTCACGATGCAGTGCAAACATATGACGAGTCGACAGGTGTCGCAGTAGAACTTGTTGACTTCGTTGTGACTCTCGCACTTCGAGGTTTCGATTGCTCGGAGTTCGGAGGCGATTGCGGCCGATCTGAGCTCGTGGATCGGTACTACTTTATGCGAGCGTGCTGTCTTCACACGTCGATGAGCGTCTGTGCATACGTGACATAGGTAATCCTTACACTGAACGCAGTAACACCGCGCAAGATACGTACCCGAATCACAAGCGGTGCATGGGACGGAGTCATCTTCCCTTACCGTGTACTCACTCCTACCTTTTGACGGGCTTTGGACGAGATCACGCAGTTTTACAACGACGAAGTTGTTCTTGAGACCTTGGACGCCATTTTGTGGGAGGGGCACTCTCTGTCTACAGATCGGACAAGACAGGCTTAAGGCTGGTCTTTGTTCCAAGATTCTCTCCAAACACGCCTGGCAGAATGTGTGAAGACACGGCAGCATCTTAGGCTGTTGGAACTCACCCAAGCAAACTTTACACACCAGAAATTCGTCGTGAATGTCGCGAAAAGTACTCGTAGCCATTCTGACGGTCGTTGCTCTTGATGACGTCACAGCAATGTATATTAACGTAGACCAACGCCACTGATAGTTGCAACCCCTCGCTTACAAAATCTTCACCTCGCACCGATAGGGACAATACCTCAACACCGACAAATGTGCAACCGCCTTGTTAACAGGTAACGACTGGACACAAGCTAGTTGTAGGATTCTTCTAGAATCAAGTGTCTTTCTTCCTTGCCAAACAAGTCGTGTGTATCTACAGGCACATTGGTAGATAGGCTGTTCAACCAGAATATCAACGTTAAATGCCCGTCCGTGCAGAAACAAGCCTTAGCCTATGGGCGTCGTCAAACCCATCGCCATGTTTGGCTAATCTTGTTACCATGGCGACCTAGCCGCCAGGCATGGGGTCGTTGTTACGTCCTTGCAGGAGATTCACCTCCGGCAGACCAGGGTATTGTTTTTGTAGGGGTCTGTGTATAGCCTCCATAGCAGGCTCTCTGGGGCCTTTTTTGGCCCATAATACACTTTTGCTGGCCAGTTTTTTTTGTACTGCCCACCCGGTCACTGAGGCCTTATCTAAATAACTGCCTCGCGAGGCCGGCAGTCAGATAAGGCCAGCATGCAATCAGCGACCCAGTACAAAAAGAAATGGCCAGCAAAAGTGTATCATGGGCCAAAAAAAATGCCTCAGAGAGCCTGCTACGGAGACTAGTCAGTGTGTGTTCACGGTGATATCTGAAGATCCTTTCATAGGATTTATTTGTATTTTGGCATATCGGGGGTCATTGCGGTCCGGCGTCCCAATGATGCACAGTGATTTTGGACACCGTAACAGAACTTTCTGATGATACAGAATTATACTAGTAGATCGACACCCCTAACATGAGGGAAGTGTCTTTTTTCATGGAGGATTTTTTTTCCTACAGACCCTGGTTTATATTGTGTATTTGATGAGTACGTTGATACGTATTCCCAATACCAGTCTTGGTAATGAACACCATCGATATCACTCTGTGTTGGAAAATTTGAATCACTTTTAATTGTGTTCTTTTTACAACAGAAACCTTAAAGTTGCAAACCCCTACGTCACATTCATATGTGCCCGGTTACATACGTCTTGCGATTGCCATACTATCGATACATAAACGTTTGAAAGTTACACATACGGCGCGGTCACATTGGTTGTAAAGGTGGGGTCACACATGTGTATATATTTAAGTCCGTATGAGGCGCGCATGGGAGGATTTGCCTCCACCAGGCCCCACAGTTCGTTGGAAAAATAATAGAAATTGGACAAACGTAAACAGGTAACATGTCAGACGAGTTAGCTGGGTCGCTAACCATATTTCTCGGTCAGCTAACTCATCTGGCATGTTATGTATCTATATTTGTCCAGTTTGTACTATTTTTCCCGCGACCTGTGGAGCCTGGTAGAGACTAAGAGCTTCATACGCACCTCAAACGGACTTGAATATATACGCATGTGGGACCCCACCTTAAGTGGTCGTGGGATTGACTTTGATGCCACTGCTTTTTTACGCAATCTGCGACAGAACCAGCCACCGACAAGGACTTAAAACAGCCTTTTACGTAATAAAACCGCTACAATGGAACGTACATATACATATATACATATATCATCTATGTCAGTCATAATGTCATCATATGTGATTTTCCCACTATGTGATTTATCTCACATTGCCGTCTTTCTTATGACTTGCTTGTCTGTATTTGTTTTATGTACTTTTGATGACGACACAAGCATAAGCTATGTTATAACCACGTCTGATGTATGTCTTAATAATAAAAGATGAATTAAAAGGAAAAAAAAAAGATACCGATCAAAAATAATCATCTAAAACTACTGTCATGATACAATCTGTTACCTTCTTGGTATCAAGTCTTAAACCCTTAAACTGCCAGAGTTCCAGCCCTTTAAAATGCCATTAGTTCCAGGGTTGGCTGCTGACCTCCGAAAAGAGACCCCCAAACAAGGCCGAAGTCCCTAACTTCCGGCATTCGTGCGCTACACATGCGCAAAGCTGCTACTTCGGGGGAATACGCTATCCCGGTTATAATCGGGCACGGCACACAGGGCATGTATATGTGTGCCGGATATATCCGGGTTTGGCAGTTTAAGGGTTTTGAACATTTGCGAGAACTACGATCTACATGTACACTTGTTACTGAAGTCTTGCTGGTCAATCATGTTTTGTCATATAGATCTAGTATTGAAAAATCCATCTCTATTATAAATACGTTTTGACCATACTATATCATACAAACACATCTCAAGCTATAATTTCAACATCACTAAGAGACGAGAAGAAGCCGTATTTATGTATTAGTTTTGGAACTCTTGTTTTACATGTGTATTAAGAGGCCTCTCGTGTATATCAACATGTGTACTTTTGTACTTTATTACCTTTATTCTGTATCTGTATGCCTGTACTTAGCCGGATAGGGCATGAAAGGCTATCATTCATTTAACGTGGCATTCTTTGAACACGGGGCTTCCGTTAAGCTAGCGGTTAAATAGGCACGGATCAAAATATAATCGTAGCATTGCACAGATGGACTTTCATGCTAATTATCTATATCATTGACGTGAGCCAGTGACACATGATCGTCATGTTGTCCCCTGACCATTGCCGAATACACGACCAACATCAGACAACAGAACAGAGTGGTCACTCCAAAAACTATTGTGGTCAGCAGTCGTCCGGATGACATGGCAAGGGGCAGTGCAGGTGCCTTACCCTTGACATACGGTTTAATTTTTGTAGACTCAGAGAATGCATTTGACGCTTTGTCTAAAGCTTGCGGATACGTCTTTGTTGAGGCCGTAGTTTTCATCTGACCGAATGTGCTCATTGATTTCAGGGTAGTTTTAGCACTAGGAACGTTTGTAATTTCTTTCTCGTGCTGTATTTCGACCTGTTGCAAATTGGGCTCTAACGTTGTCAGTGGAATTTCCGTACTAGTACTGATTTCTGTTGTAGTCGTGACGTTTGATGAAGAAGCAAGAGTGGGACAAGTAGCGTTCACGCTACAGGACCCTTCTGTGTAATTTTCGAACTTGTTTTCCGAAGACGAGCATCTCGAGACATTCAGTTTGCGAAATTCCAGGCCCTTAAGAATTGGAGGAGTTTCGCAGCGGAAGAGGGAGGGTTGCTGGAACATCTTATTAGCGACTGGGTTTGTTTCCATCAAGTTCAAACACTTAACGGTGAAGTTGGCGGTCCCACACTTATCCGTGACTTGTGCGATCTCAACGGCCCAAGCCATGTTACAACCGCAATGGAATGGGTTCCCCTCTACAATAACTTTATGTGGCATCGTGGACTCATTGGACTTTTTCGTATCAAACCCCAGATTACACATAGACATCGTCCAGAACCGGTTGTACGTAATATTCAAAGTGAACGCGTTTAACTTTCCAAGAGATTCGAGAGTAGATCTAACAGGATAGAGGTTGATGCAAGAAAGCTGATTGTGCGATAAATCTAATTCGGCTAGCTTCGGCATTTTCTTAAGACATGTCCAAGTAAAAGTAGCGATGCTGTTGTTCCTTAAGTTGAGCTTGGATAGATATCGCAGGTGAGCACACGGGAACGCAGTTAGGGCGTTGTTGGGCAAGTGGAGTTGGTACAATGTGATAGGTAGCGGTTCTGGTACGCTCTGCAAATCTTTGTTATTACAATCTATCATACTAGGCAGAGAATATATACCATACATGTACCTCACATGGCACCCTCGCAAATAAAATGTCGCAATTGTTGACGGCGAGGCCTCGCTGTTTTCTATAATACTCAGCGGGACAAAAATTAGCACCAAAATTACTAGCAAACTGGGTGGTCTTTCGCTGCTTGTCCTACTGCGTTTGAATGGCATTTCGAAAGTGTGAAAAGGTTAGTTGTCACAGGTCGTTTAGTGCAATGTAACCAGCAGATGCCGCGCCGCGTGCCTGCGAAGCTGGTATGTTGCACCGAAGGGCCGTTATACCGGCTATATAGATACTGATGCTGGTGTGTTACGCTGAAGCGCTGTTATACCGACTATATAAATACAGATACAGAAGATGGTGCGTTGCACAGAAGGGCGGTTATACTGACTATATATAGATACAGATACAGAAGCTGGTGTGTTACTCCGAAGAGCGGTAATACCGGCTATATAGATACAGATACAGAAGCAGCTGGTGTTACGCCGAAGCGCGGTTATACCTGCTGTGCAGATAGATACAGAAGATCTCCGATCCACAAGAAGCCTGTCTTTGCTCAATGAATCTACTGAGTTTAGGTCATTCTTTGGTGAAAAAATATTGAAAGAGATCAGCATGGGGTCTTCTAAAGCGAATTAGAAAATTAGTTCAAACTGCCTGACAAATAAATAAGTTCATTGCCCCTTCTTCTCTTCTTTCTACAATAGGAGCATATAACTTGGAGACCTTGAAATTATAGAAGGTCCTAGTCACATACATTCAGTATGTGCAGTACAGCGACTTATTTCTTGCTGTTTACGCAGTTCTTGTTCGATCTTGATGCCTGTGTTCTTGAGGAGCCACCACCGTCTTACACTTGCTCCTTGCGTCTTCTTCGAATTCACCAAAACCCTCACTGAGATCTCCTTGTATCTGAAGGGAGAAGTAAAATAGTAAGAAATCTTACTCTCGTTCAGACCCTTATAACAGATACTTTGCATACTTCATCAAGTCCATTAGCTAATGTACAAGAATTGCAAAAATCTTCCTGGATATAAAACGTACAGACATAAGATATATGAACAATATGCCCAGTGGCACATATAGGGCAGAAAGTTTCCTTGCTGTCTCAGTAGCAGGGTATATTCAAAAAGGTTTTGCTAGCTTTAACAAACTGGGGGAATCTCCTGGAACACGGAACTTCCCATTTTTGGTCCTATCCGAAAGACGGGTGCAGCCCCAACCTAAATGCCCTACCAAGGGTTGGACCGGGGTCTCTCAGTGCATTTACAAAGTAATCGGAACCAAGAGATGAACTGATAGCAGCCTACAGGGACATATCCCTCTAGAAAAAAAGTAAGTGACTAAAATTCCAAACACGTACATAATGCTAACTTGAAAGTTCATCAGTGTTGGAAGAAGACATTTTGGAAAAGTTAAACTGCAATTTTCAACACGAAAAATTGGACTCAGTACCCAAATTTTTGACTGAACAGCTCCAGTTATATATGTTGACAAAAGCAGAACATGCACTAAGGCCCGGAGGAACAAGGGTCTACCGCTGTGCTTCAACGTTAACGCCTGGAAAGATGGAGTAAAAATAAAGAAAACGTGATTGTCTGTCTATGGCTGTATAGAGCGCTACGACAATCGACAACATCGCGTGTTTCATAACAGTTACACAACCACGTGTATACATGTGCCCTGTAGTAGTACTTATATTGTCTACTGTAAGATATGAATAACTGAATGGATGACATTTCATTTTTGCAGACGAAACTGTAAACGCATATACTGTCTCTGTTAACAAGTCATATTTGAGACTAAGGCTTGTACTCTGAAGTAAAGTGTAGAAAAGTCATGGAAATTTTACGTTTGCAATTCATTGCTTTTGTTGATCATAAATCACAAAAGCACATTAAGAGAATGGTATCGTGTTAGTTGATAGCAGATCACACATTTCATCACTGTTACGCAAGCATATGCATATGTACACTGTGCCCTGTAATAGTATTTGTATTGTCTACTGTCGGATGTGAATAACTGAATGGTTGATATTTCATTTTTGCAGACGAAACTGTATACTGTCTCTGTTAAAAAAGTAATATTTGAGACTGAGGCCTGTTTATTGAAATAGGTGTGTAGAAAGCGTCATGGTACATATAGAAATTCATCCTGTTGGTTTTCATTAATCACAAAGCACATAAGAGAATGGTATCATTTTAGTTGAAAGCCGATCACACATTTCACATGCATCATTGTTACGCAAGCATATGTACACTGTGCCCTGTAGCAGTACTTGTATTGTCTACAGTCAGATATGAATAACTGAATGGTTGATATTTCATTTTTGCAGACGAAACTGTATACTGTCTCTGTTAAAAAGTATTATTTGAGACTGAGGCCTGTTTATTGAAATGGGTGTGTAGAAAGTCTACTACCAGATAAATAAAATAATAAAATAATGGCTGAAATTTCATTTTTTTGGGAAGATAAATCATATTTTAAGAAGATCTTATCACATACTGTGTGTGTTAAGAATTAATGCGTTAACATTGGGCACTTGAAACAAATGTGAAGGAAACGTAATTGCACTTGGCAATTCATCCTCATACTTATCTTAAATCCCATGGAAGAATGGTTGATATCTACTGTAAAATGTTAAACGTACATATGGAGATTTAATAACGCATTTAAAAATATTTCAGCGGTGGTTTTGACTTTGTGGTTTAAACTTCCAAGAGATATTCGCGACTAAGAGGTAACCATAAAAAGCGCAGTGAACATTTCCTCGTTTTTCTCTCTGTTAAAAATCACACTAATCTTAATATTTGAGTCTAAGGCATGACAGATTCCAAAATGATAAGGAAAAATCCATTTTATTCTCCTTTTTTGGCTTCAAAACACAAAAATTAAGCTTTTCTTTTTATCAAAATGCAGCTTTCATGACTTGGTATTTGCATTATTAAGAAACTTTCTTCCACAATTACAAATAGATGCCATGTTCCTTGAAATGAATATGAAGGCAACGTCAGAACATTTAGAATTCACCCACGTGCTATTGTTATCATCATTCTTATCGTTTTATATATCACCTGTTTGACCTTTCTGTTTAAGTTATTGACTTGTGAAATGGAGGCGGATGCAATGCTGGCTAATACACATAGAAATAGTCAGCACAGCAGGTATCATACAGGACTGCGCCAACTTTGAAAATTTGTACCAATTTTTCCTTGCGGTCACACTGACGGACAGACCGGTGCAATGGCCAATGGGTAGAGTGTTCGCCTTGCATTCGATAGGTCGTGAGTTCGATCCCGGCCGAGTCATACAAAATACTTTAAAAATAGTACATGCTGCTTCTCTGCTTAGCACTCAGCATTTAGGAAAGAGTATGGAAGTTGAACACACGCCACTACCAGTGGACTAGCCCCCTGCTGTAGTTAATGCACAAATTTGTGTGGAACGGAGATGGGCGCCGCCCTATGCGCCATCAGTCGCGGGAAGGAACTTTGACACACTGACGGACGTGTCCCGCCCTTGCCCAGGAGCTAATTAAGTGAGACTAATGTACAATGATTAAACTTGCATCAGAGCATATAAAAATGCATTACGCTCTCATTTGCTTACTATCAGTCTATCTCATGTGCAATTTACTACCTTTCAAAGTGTCTGTGGCTTACACTCCTCATGCAACGTACAATTCAAGACCGCCGTTACATGAATCATCATGATGCCGTTTTGCTACATACCGCAATACGCTCCATTAACCACCCTTCCCTTGGTGCTGAAAGACTATCATCTGCACTGGACCACTAATCTCCAAGAAGATGTAAGGATATGGAGCATTCAGTGTTGTACGACTTTTATTTGCAACATCAGTAGCCTTTTCTAGTATTCCCAAAACATTCATTGCTAAAAGAAAGTAATGTTACAAAACTGGAACGCACTGAGAATGTTCCGTATTCTGCTAACATCTGCTTGGAGAGCTCTTTTTGCTATAATTCTCCCTCTTAACGTTGCTGATAGTTCTTCAAAAGCGGTCTTACCTTAAGAAAAGCAGGACAAACTTGAGACGTCGCCTCTTGTGACAGCGCTGTCGGGGCCAAAGTGATGAGAAGAAATCTTGACACTGATTGTCTAGCTTATGGCGTCACAATACGTAGCTGGCCACCTGTAAGAGCCGATCCAATGGCTCCGCTAAAAATAGAAATACAGCCCCGTTCTCATTGGTCGAACGGATGATTACCATTCTACCATTGGTACAGCCAGGATCAGTCTATTTCATCAACCATTTCGTCTTTTGCAGACTTCAGAAAAACAATTTTCCTGGAACATCTTTCAAGTACGTGGGAGAGAGACTAATCCAAGCCTAGATCAAATGAGAGCGCGAGTACATCAGTAGTACTGTACGTGCCACATGTAGAAAAAAATTGTCAAAGACAAAGTTACATGTACTTGTGTATTAACCTCAACTACAATATGCCATTCACTACAAGTAAATCTTAAGGATGATATCAGATCGCGCATTTTTTTTGCCTGATTAAAGAAACGAGCAAAAACATACAATAATTTTTTACCCACATCGGTGTCACGTTTGGAATACGGCAGTAAAACATAACTGAAGCTTGTTAACCGTAATACCGACAAGCCTCATAATCAAACACAGGACCTCCATTTAACGTCCAATCAGAGAGAGGTCCCTAACCTTATCATAGTCTTGTCTTACCCTTGTTGCCTTTGGACTTATAAAAATTGCATATCAATTCATAACCCGTTCTCCAACTAGATTCTTTTGCATATCAATTCACAGCTAGAATATCTTCCACAAGATTTCTAAAGTGTCAATGACGAAAAACAACGGATGTTGTTTGAAATGTATGGCCGTTTACAGAATCATGTCCAGTTGCTTGAGTAACTGCTTTTTGGTGTGTCTTATTACCTGGATGTCTAATCTTCATCGACGTGTCCCTAACCTCAGTTAAGTGAGTAAGATCGTGTATTTTCAAGTGATACAGCGTCAGTGATGTGGCAGAAGATTCGAACCCATGATGTCTGGGTCCTGGACTAATCGCCCTAACCGTTACGTCAACACGACGACAAGCTAAATAACATGGACCGTCACGCCAAATTCTACGAACATGACACGGGGTTTGTGAGGGCACAAGTCATCACGTACGTCTTAACATTCTCACGAAACGTTTAAATTCTGTCTGTAGTGTGGTATTTGCAATCTCCAAGCAGCCTGCTGAGGTGGAAGATTGCTTTTTTACTACAAATGTAACTGGACTAGTCGACTGTAAACCCCCACTTTTTAAACAAGTAACTAGTAGTGGGTGCTACCTGAACACCTAACCGTTTCCAAGATCATATCAAGTTGCTTGAGCAACTGCTATTTGGCGTATCTAAAGGTGGGGTCACACATGCGTATATATCTAAGTCCGTATGAGGCGCGCATGGGAGTATTTACCTCCACCAGGCCCCACAGGTCGTTGTAAAAATAATAGAAATTGGACAAACGTAAACAGGTAACATGTCAGACGAGTTAGCTGGGTCGCTAACCATATTTCTCGGTCAGCTAACTCATCTGGCATGTTATGTATCTATATTTGTCCAATTTGTACTATTTTTCTCGCGACCTGTGGAGCCTGGTACAGTCTAAGAGCTTCATACGCATCTCAAACAGACTTGAATATATACGCATGTGTGACCCCACCTTTATGACCTGGATGTTTAACCGTCATCGACGTACATGTAACGTATGTAGTGCCATCAATGGCAACAACGAATAATGCGTTCAATGATTCAAACATTCTATTTGTCATCATCAAAATCTCTACACCATATGTATGGTAAACATTGAATAAAATGTTGTTCTGCGTAGAATTAAACGGCAGTGGCTAAAATGACACGTCTTGCCTGCTAAGTATTTTAAAACGTACTACTAAATAGTCTATAAAATCATGGTAAGATGACAAACGCAAGGCTACATAAACGAACCTATATACTGTATAGCATCTGGGTTAAATAAGTGCTTTTTACAGCATATCCTCTATGTCCAGCCATTATTTACAAATTGGCAAAATTATCAAACATACATTTTTGTACAGTACATAGGCCGTCGGAAACACCATTACACCATTTAACAACTCCATGCAAACACGTTCAAACCCTCTACCAAGCGATTTCTTGTACTATATACAGCCCAAAACCACACATTTTCAAGCCCAACTCATTCTAAAAATCACCCTCACTTCTTATCATACACAACAATACGAAAACAAAATTAAGTAATTGTAATACTCTCATAATTAGTTCTGAATGTCTGATAGAGTAAAATTCATTGGGATGATTATTTGAAGCTATCGATGTTTTTTTTTCTTGTTAGAAGATATGTTAAGTTAGTCCTATAGCCTTTTCAGTTGGTAGTGCTGTGGGTTCTTGTCCACAGAAGTTAGGGCATGGTATTGGAAGGTGGAACCCATCCCTCTCCTTCCACCACCTTTTACCTCCCTAACTGAAGTCAGGAACTCATTTCTACAGCTGGGTGAGTGACAAAAGCTGTGTTACATGTAAGTGCCCTTCGCTAGGACAGGAATCGAACCTGTGACTCTCGGTCCCTAAGTCTTGGCCATTTGGAGCCACTTTTCTTATAAACGACACTGAAGATCAGATCCTATGATGTTTTATAAAAGGACTTCTAAGATCATACCAATGTTACATGAAAGCCTACTTTGAGAAAATCTAACTCCATGGAAAACTTTTGATGAAAAAGTGAAATAGGCCTTGCGTATATGAGTTACATGGCGGGAACAAATTGTCCCATGCTTTTGTAAACTTACTCATATACATTTACGGTATAAATACCACTTTCTTGGTATTAATGGTGCTTTTCAATGCACAGCATTTACAGGAGCATCCATCCATGCAGCATTATTTGGGAGGGGGGATGAGCACCTTGGAGTAGGAAAGTGTGATATTCCTGGATATAGCAGGGGTTACTGCTATGTACAGTGCACCAAACTTATAACTACCAACAACAAACATCTAAGAGTTTGTCTTCTCTTTCCGTTTCGTCCTGGGGAGAGTATTACTACCGGAGACTCTCTGTGAAGATGACTTTTGCGCAGGACTTGTTCCCCCCTTCGGTAAGGGCTTGGTGGAGCCGGGACTCGGGCGACTTCTTGTGGACCGTCTTCTGGAGGCCTGGGTGACTTTGTCTGGCCGTACGAAGATGCCGTAGTTGGGACGGCACTTGAAGTACCGCACACCTTTCACCTCACCATCGTTCCTCCCTGCAAAAAAACATTGATAAATTTTTTACAGCTTATCAAATCAGACTATCATTGAGTAAGCGCTTAACCTTATTGTACCATAATACTATCTTAAGTTTCTTTTCTTCTCTGGATGTCCTTACACATCTGTAGGGATGGCCCTAAAGATCCATAAATAAATGAATCTGTCACAATGAATTATTATTATGGCAAACTGTAGTCTTATAATGTGGTCGTAGAGGTAACAAGCGCGGCTTTTTCAAAAGCATGTCTTATTTTGAATTGTCTTTGGAAAATAGGGAATTTCACAAATCAACTCAAGTTTTGCCTGCTATATTGCAACAGTCTGATAGGTCACATGTCAATTTAGCATCATCAGCATCTACTGATTCTCCATTTAAAGCTGTGGAAACAACCTGAAATTTCAATCACGACAGTCTTTTCTCCGTTTGTTCTGCCAAGTGACAACTCAAGCTCCTTAAGTTACTTCAGCTCTTTGAGTGCAAAGAATCTTGTTGTTTCCTTACAAATTTTCTAAGATATATCTTTATAAAACATGCTTCCAGATGACAAAAAGAGATTGCCAACAACATACTTACCAGTATCAAGATCCAGCTCAACGCCAACCCACGGCCCAGACGCAAACTCTGTCTCGCCTACGAACTTCACCACACCGTGTTTGTCTCTCCCAACGGACACGTATTCACCAACACCCAACCACGTCGGTACCTCTATAACAGACCCTCTCCTGCTGTCGGGTCTACTGTCACCCGAACAGACGCTCAAATTGTCGTCTATGTCTGACATGTTGTCTGGTGTGCTCGTCCCTGCAGCGTTTAGAAGGCCTGTGTTTGAGTCCCCTTCAGCGTTTTCGGTCCTATCTGCGAGCTCTTTGCCATTTTCCGGTAGGACTAACTGAGGAGGTTCCAAAGCCTTTGGAATGTCTTCTATCCTTTGTTCTTCTGATAAAGCATCAGCAGGAGGATTTGTTTCTTCATCAACATCTTCAGCCTCATGGCTATCCTGCGCACTAGCTGTACTTGGACCGGAGTTTTCGATATGTTGGGTAACAGACTCTAATGTTGGAGTCTTCTCCCCATCATCAGTTTCAGACGAAGGCACCTGTTGGTTTGATATGCTTGAGTCTATCTCCTCCGTAAAGAAAGTCTCTTCTCCTGTAGGTGTGACGTCATCCTCTTCTTTAGTCTTCCCCCTGGTGAGAGTGTTTGTTGGGGAGTAGTAGCCACTGTCTACCTTACACAGTGTTTGCTCAGTGAGCTCGTCTTTTGCAGCTCGAGCTGCAGTTTCGGTGACGTTCAATGCATCATTGCTGGATTCAGTAGACTCTTCAGATTGCTCTGGGCCTTCTGAACAAATTGGAGGATGAGCATCATTGACAACGTTTGATGTTTCGTGGGTATCAATTTCTTGGTCATGCTGGAAATCATTAGGCTCTTCTGTGGACTCTGCTTCTTGAGCCACATCTTCATCTATTCTGTCTTCTTCCAAGGCCCCCTGAAACCCTTCCTGGTCTTCAAGGAGTAGTTGTTCTTCTGGTTCACTTGGTCCTTTGGAATCTGCCTCTGGAAGTTCTATCTCTGGAAGTTCTGCCTCCGGAATTTCTGTCTCGGAAAGTTCTGTTGGCTCTTCCTGGACTTTGTTGGGTCCTTCCTGGAGTTTTGTCTCGGAAACCAGTTCCTGGAATTCCACTAACTGTTCCTCCACAACTGCAGGCTCTGATTGGTACGGAGTCAGAGGTTCGGATGATTCCAAACTTTCATCTTTGAGAGGAACTGCTTCTGATGGTTGTGGTTCACCAATTTCATTATCTTCCGTTTGGCTGTCTTCCAAGGTTTCAACTATTTCAGTTTCTTCTGTGTTGCCTTCAATAGCCTGAGTGTCTGAGGGAGTCTGTGTCTGAAGCCCTTGGTTTTCTGGTCCACCAGATTCTCCCTCAGTTTGGTCAGTTCTTTCCTGCTCATTATCTGACTGGATGACAACATTCGTGTCATCATCTAATGTTCTCTCTTTCGCTTCATCATTGTGAGCAATAGTGGGACTCGATTCATGATCAGTTCTCTCTGGCTCACTAGGTTTACAAGAGGAATCCAATGGAAGTGTATTTGGTCTTTGCAACCTGGGACTGACTTCACTCTGTGACACACCATCCTGGATGAGTGAATCTTCCTCAAAGTCGCTGTCAGAGGTGTCTCTTTTGTCGTCAGTAATCTTCACAGCAGCATCATCCATGGGGGTTTCTTTCTGTCCGTTGACACCCTCATTCAGTATCGCCTCATCAGCAAGGGTTAGACTGGAGGCTGCTTGTGAACCGTATCCACTTGACGTCACACTTCTGGTTGAACCGCGCTGAAGATCGTCCGACGCGTCACTCACTGGCGTGACCAGGTCTGTCTTTGCTGCTTGCCCAAGTGGAGGGCTGGCTGCGTTCTCCTCTTGATCAGGAACCTCGAATGACATGTCCAGGTCTTTGGTGGGGTTGTAGGCCTCGAATTCCGCAAATTCTTCTTCCCTATGGTCCTCCTCATGTTGCCGCTGGTTGTGATGGGAGGAGGAGGAGGAGGCAGGGATGCTGATGGAGTGAGTTGCCATGGTTTCAGTTTCATCCTCATCATCCGACTGCGGATGGAAAAAAACAAGTATTACTATTGATGAAAAAGTCTTAGTATTGAATGAATCAATGCGAATAATATCAATAACGATTCTGTAGCTTCCAATTATGAGCTTATGCATCACCCAAGCAGAGAAAGACAAACAATGACAAATTGTCTGTCAATGCAAGTACTTCAACTGTTACCATTAATGTCAATAACAATGCTTCCACTTATACATTCAGCATCACCCCAATGAGGAGAAAGAATCATAAAACTAAAACAGAAACTCTAAGAATTAGGAGATTCAAACTACGAGAATATGTCACAAAACACAGGCAAATGTTTAGTTAGTATATTAGTTATTTTGGGGTCAGTATATGCATGTAACCCAGGCCTGTACACTCCAAACAACAAAAACACTACCACACTGGGAAGTTAGTACATGTACGTGTATGTCAGGTAGTGTTTACGATTTTTAACCTTCAGCATGTTAAGGTAGCCATTTAGCACCAAATTTGCATTCATTATGGGTTTAGGCAGCAGGGAAATGGTTAAAGTCCATTTTTTAGGAAAAAGATGCCACCCCAACCACCCTCATGTGATTGTGCCTGTACCGTATCTAATGAATCTGTTGAGTTGCTGGAGTCAGAACTGTCTGAGTCATCATCATGGACATCAAGATCAGGGGTTTGTCTAACATCTACTTCTTCATCAAACTGTGCTTCCTCCACTACAGCAGAATTATCTGTCTTATCCTGTAGGTAACCAAATGACTCAATTTCAATTTTCACTTAATGAGTGAAAATATTCATTAAAAATACATGAGCTACAGCCATGTACCTGTATAAAAAAATTAAATCATCAAACAGTAGAGTTCTGGCAATTCAGAAAAATTATCTTCAAAGTACATGTATGTTGTTTGCTTTCTATTAAGCTGTTGCCATTTTAGAAATGATACCACTATGAAAGCTTTTATATGCCATCTGATTCAAAGATGGACCAACTAATACTGAAGAAAATAGCCATTGGCAATCATTTTGTATCATATTGATGGTACAGTGGCTTTAAACATTATCTTCTTCCTCAAAATGAATTAAAATGTGACCTTTCTCCCTCTTATGACAGATGTATATTACATTTCATTTCCTAACATATTTGGTGCATGAAGACCTAAGAAAATGTAGTATCAAGCTTTTGTACCATATGCCTTTGGCCTTGAGCATTCTTGGGTGGAGAATGTACGTCAGCATGCAAGTTCAGAAACATGGTGGGAGAGGTGGGATCACTTAGACTTCCCTCCTCCGTCTGTTAGTAAGGATGGAACAAGAACCCAGTCTCATTGTTATAAAATGTGTTCCGTAAGCTTACTGGTTAGATAATGATGTGCTGACAATGTGTTACTGGTGAGTAAGATGAAGATGTGCAGGGATTTGAGTTTCTGTTAGGTTTGGTAATATCAGGTTTTTAGTTACAGACAAATGTTTTGAATCACTAGTGTAACTGCAGTGTTGATTAAAGCTCAACAGTTTCACTGTGAAATTATGAATGGGTGATGTAGCTAGAGATGACAAAAAGTAGATGAGTGTGACACGTGTAGTTACTGTTGTATTGAGAGGTAATGCAACTATCAGACAACTTCAATGCCATACAACTTATGAGTGTTCTGAGTTCTTGTAAACTTTTAACACTCATTCTCCTGCCCGTAACCACTTAGGTCCGCCGGTAAGTTTTAGTTATGGCCAAGCCAGGAACTTCATTGCAAAGTGTGTATGAATTGAGATAAAAAGCCACCCAGGTATAAAGTCAATGATGTGGTGTTGGTGCCAAGTTCAATACTAAACTGCAGAATGTGATTAGGAGCACACCATCTGTTTGAGCAATAAGAACAACGTACACACTTGATTCACGAGAAACAGACTGCACTCCTGAGAAATGAAGAGCAAATGAGTGAAAGCCAGACCCTAACAGAGGTTCTTAAAGCATCCAAGCTTGGACGTAAGTGATAGCCTAGGAAGAAAAAAATGATAAGGTTTAAACCACACACTCAGGATTCCATCAAAGGCCAAATAGTCAAAGCTTGGAGGTAAGTGTAAGTCGCTCTGGTCCATGGGAAAGAAGAGAACAGCCGTGCAGGAAAAGCCAAATGTGTGAAGAGGTCAGATCCATGAGAGAAAACCTCAGCCGTGCAAGAGAAACAAACTGTTTGAAGATTTCTGTCCTTAAACCCAAGAAAACACCAAATGTTCAAGCTGTTTGTACCGAGTTTGACGACGACGAATCGGAGCTGCTTGACGAAGACGAGCTGCCATGTGTATCCTGTTGCCGTGGCAACCCAGCTGCTGGAGCCGACTCCCGTGGGGCCATCTGCCCCTGGATCCTGATCGGTGAATTTGAGATTGGTTCGTCGAGGAGAAGGGAGATTCTCTTCTCGTGGTCGGCGGCTTTGTCCTGCGGACTCGGTTCTTGGAACGGTACGCGGATGAAGATGGGAGACAAAGAGATTTCCTCGTCCATGAAACGACCGCTTCGAGGGGCGTCAAGCGAGCCGTCCTTTGGGGTTGGTATTTGGACGGGAGCGGAAGTGGCGAAGCGAAATGCCCCATCCTCAGTGGCTAGGGGTGTTTTCTCTTCTTCCTGTGGTGAGTCATCCTGTTGTGTGAATGAGTTTGTGTCACAATGTTTTAGTCTTGCCTTATTTTTGAGTTGTGGTGTAGAAGGATACGGCACTCTCTAAGACAGTTTATAGACAGTAGACAGACAAAGACATTGTAATACAGTAACTGTTTTCCACTATCAGAACGCTAACTGTAAAGTATAACATACATAATGTCAGTTCATTCTAGATTTGATGCGAAAACATAACTACCAGTCATATTATAGACATTGAAACTACAATGTAGATGGAAACAGGGACAGTTGATAAACATCATCATCAGAACTAAGAAGCACTGGTAGTTCATTCAGTTTAAACTACAAAAAGACAGACACACTATACTGTTAAAATTCTGACATCTATCAATCTAAAACCTGTAAATTTAGTATTGTTATGTATTGGACACAAATAATAGATTATTTAGTACAGATTCCCTACCTTTTCCTTGTCCAGCAATGGTGTCAGTTCCTTGTTCAGTTCCTCGAGAACTGGCCTGAGCGGCTTGCTGAACTTGGAAGCCATCGGACTGGCGGCCTTCGGACTCCCGAAGGGGAAGACGCCGACAGGGCTGCCCAGTGGGTAATCAGGTGATCCCAGGCTTTCGCGACTGCCCTCCTGTATATGGTTGAAACATTTAAACATTTTGAATAGACACAAACAATGTACAGATGTGACACACTAGGAAATATTGGATATATGTGTGTGTGTGTGTGCATGTGTGTGATTGTGCATTTGTACATTATATGTTCATGTTTGTAAAACAATGTGACTGTGTATGAGATAATGTTTAAATGTTAGTGTATATTTTTGTATGTATATGCGTGTGTTTCGTGTGTGAGTCTGTGTGTATGTGTACATGTATGTCTGTATGTCTGTGAGAGTGTTCTGTACAAAGACTGTGTGTGTGTGTGTGTGTATGTGTGTGTGTCTGTGAGTGTATGATATACTACATTTATTTGGCATTCAATGAAATACCATCTGCAATATATTTGATATCAGTGTGGGAAACAATGCATTCACAGAAAATCTGATATCTTCACCAAAGAAAACTTAAACATTCTAAGTTTGGTGAAAGTTCATTGTAATCAACCCAAACCTTAACTCTTTGGTAAAATGCAGAAGATAGGATCTCACCAGGTTATATTTTCACATCAGTGTGTGATGCAAGTAGCCTGGGTACCATCCGGAAAGTAGTTCGCTCCGGCGTTCATTATATACAAATACAGTTGCTTCTAGCTCCGACATTCATCATACACTATATACAGTCGCTTCTCTGTGTTTCCGTCTGGGAACGCGGAGCATCTAAACATCTGGAATCGTCCAAATTTTGGAAGCAGGCGCTGATTGGTCCCTATACATGAGCGAATTATGGAATGGGTTCAAGCGATCGTTCGAACCGGTGTTCACACCGGACATGCCCTCCGCCCGCTCGTGGGAGGCCTGTAGTGTCATCGAACAAACGCTTTAGAACCCATTCCTACATTCGCTCATTAACTGACATTACCACCAAACGGTTTGAATGCGCAAGTCTCCAGACGGATAGCAGAAGCGAACATCGGAGCGAACTACTTTCCGGATGGTACCCAGGCTATGATGCAAGCTTGTTGAATGTACAATGTGTTGAAGCCTAACCTTAACTCTGTTCCTGAACATGTCTTTGTGCAGGTAGTGCTGGTTGGGGAGGGAGTGGTTCTCTGTCAGCTGTAGAGGGAGGGAGGAACTGATGTCCCCATGGCTCTCTGATCGGGGCTAGATAGAGAAAATAATGACAGAAATATGTGAAGAGATAGGAAAACTGTGCATAGTTACAATGCATCACTATTTGTGGATGAGAGTTAATCTTTCGTGCTATGTTCTTGAGTAAAACTTTCTGTTTTGTCTCAATAGTGACATTTCATTTTGACAAATACTGAATTTGATCATAGAAATAGCTGCAAAAGTGCACAGTACATTGTAAATTCTTTCCCTTATAAATCATAATTTAATCCTTTGTAAATTGGATGTCTTTTTGTTTATCCAGTCTGAATGATAATGACTTGTAGAAATACATATAGGTGTCACACTGATAGATTTATACTTTAAGACCAATAAAAGATCATCCACAAATAATGGTAAGAACTTGAGACCTAAACTTGATGAAATGTTGCATTGTCAGGTAGAGTTGACATGTCATGCATTATCGGATGTTGTGCATTGAATAACTCTGGAAATGGACACCCAAAATTTGGGAATACCACTACCAGATATCAAAAAGTATATCAATGCTGCAATGAACAAATGAGGCCCTTAAATTGGTATGATTACAAAAAGCGTGAGCTT
>NC_049995.1:8379726-8382855 GCF_000003815.2 Branchiostoma floridae
AGAGAAGGATTTGGTGGAATTAGAAGAGGGGTTTGGGTGAGGGAGGGGGATTTTACATACGTGTAATAAAGAAAACTAAACAAATACTTAGACCAGTGAGAGGAGGTACATGTACAACCAAACTTAAAACTTCTTCCTACCAATCTCAGATGCTGAAAGACAAAGGAAAGAAAGCAAATATTAAGTGCTAACTAGCAGATAAGAGTAGACGGTTACAACACGAAGAACAACCAACAAGATTGAAGAACGTGCCCCACGAAATAAATTTACCATTATCATACATGTGCCTGTGTCAAGAGGAAAAAAGTCGTAATACATAAAATGGCATGTATAAAAGGATACTATCAAATTCATCGATTAAGTTTAGGGGTAAAAGAAGAATATTGCATAAGACTCAAGTAAAATAGTTTCATGTTGATTATACAATCAACAAGTCAAACAAGTTCACAGACATCATCTTCAAGAAGAGATACCACTACAATGAAAATAATCATTATGTTCCTAAAGACATTATCTATACACACATTGCACAGTAAAAAAAGAGCTTACCGATCCATATTCCTCATCCCTGCTTCCTGGGGACTCCAAACGAGACATAGCCTGAAACAATAGCAAAAAACTTATCCATATATTCTACAAATACAAAGGTCATCATCATCATGTACAGCAGTACACTTGGGATCAACTGGGATCATAAATAATGTAAAACCTACTTCAAAAAAGATCAGTATACATGTATTTTGACTTGGACTATATAATTACAGGACTGTAAGATCTTTTTCAAGCAAAAATAAACTTAACTTGTTGTATTTCTTTTAGTTTTATGTTTGCACTTTAATCATCTGCATTATAAATGGTTGGTCTTTCAACCACTATGGATTAGTCGTTATAATGTAAAATGTTTAATATATATCAAATCATGTAGTTGAAGAATCACTGATGCACAAACTTAAGGTAAATTTTGAGTATGAGATCACAACTTTGGGGTTTACTCTCATTTCATTTCATTTTGTACTGGATGGGTCCCTGATTAGATTCGTTATTATTCACAAATAAAAAAAAAGGTTATCTATTATGTAAGCTATAGTATCTAACTTTTGATTTTTGGATTTCAATTTTGATTTTGAGTCTAAAAGCAAAGATGATTTGAAGGTTCTTAGTCTTCCATAACTGTACATTCTTTTTGTTGTAACTTGTGAGGACAGAATTACAACATACACATTGTCAAGGTTTTCATACTTTTGATTTAGAACATCATAATATACATTGTACATGATATGTATATTAGCCAAAGAGTCTAACGTCTTGATTAAGAATGTTAAATGATTTTAATGTTGTTGATGAGCTTTTATTCACAACTGTTTTAGAGTAGTAACTGCTTAGAACTAGATGCCAGCTATACACACACATTTGTGGTGAATGTAAATTTATGAGTATCAGTGGCAGAAGCAGGGTTGGGTGAAGAAGGCATGCTGCATGCTGTTACAGAGGAGCGGACAGACACTTCACTCTCCTGCCCATAAATAGGCAGTACACAAAGTTTGAAAGTACATCTGTGTTCTTGGTAGAATTCATTCTGCCATAAGATTGAACTCATTCAAAAACATGTCGAACGTGTCTTTGTCGAGGAATGAGCGTCACAGGGTTTTTCAAAAGAGGAAAACACATGTAGTAGGCGACGCGCCACACCCTAACCATATACCCCCTTACCATGGGAAGCAGATCATTTGACAAGCATAAAATTCAGATAAACCAGAGATGCTACTAGGTAACATGTGGCCACTGTCTTTAACTGTGATCCTTCTAACAGTTTTTTCTCCAGTAGGCGATGGGTCACACCCTAACCATATACCCCCTTACCATGGGAAGCAGATCATTTGACAAGCATAAAATTCAGATAAACCAGAGATGCTACTAGGTAACATGTGGCCACTGTCTTTAACTGTGATCCTTACAGTTTTTTCTCCCTCTAGAAGCCTTCAGATGCCTTGTTTTGAATTGATAACAGGACTGTCTCCAGGACCCATCCTTCAATCTCAAGAGAGAAATTTGCTTATTGGAGCAGAAAATAATTTTACCCCATACTTCCCAAAAATGACATGAAATTGTTGAAAATGTACTTTCATAAGCTTAAAATGACATAACAAAGTACTCTAGGGAATATCACAATATTGTTTGAACTGTTATCCATTAAGTCTTTTTATTTCACATTGGTATGCAAATTCATTTCCCTTATGATTTCATTCTACTTATGTTTTCAGTCATATTATGTTAACATTGCAATTTTGATTTACTTGTATCGTAGAATGATATTATGTATTGGTTATTCCTAATTTGCTATGATTTGTATTGATGGGCATATGTCAAAGCTAATTTTCTCATGTTATGTTACTTCTTATTTTATTTGATATGTATGCATATGATTGTATGTCTGGGGTTTCCCCCCAGGGCACATTGAAAAGCGCCTAGAAAAGGCGATATGTTACCCCTGGTAAAATAAATAAAACAAAACAAAACAAACATATTTAACCAGGAAAATTAATAACATGGGCTCCCAAACAATGAGTGGGATGGAAAACTGATTGACAATAGTCTAAGATAAGAGCTTTACACCATCCCCTGCTTCCTTACAATGAGTTAAGTTAAAAAAAGTTAAACCTTTCCCGCGCCAAGATGGCGCATAGGCCGTTCCCATCTCTGTTTCATTAGCCCTGGGCCACACACAACGCAAACACTACAGCAGGGGGCTAGTCCACTGGTAGTGGTGTGTGTTAAACTTCCATACTCTTTCCCGAATGCTGAGTGCTAAGCAGAGAAAGCAGTATGTACCATTTTTAAAGTCTTTGGTATGACTCGGCCGGGATCAAACTCACGACCTTCCGATTGCAAGGCGAACACTCTACCCACTAGGCCATTGCACCGGCTACTCATTTTCACCTGAGTATAGTACTATATCCTGCCTGACCTCCGGGCATGCTCCGAAGAGAGGGTAAGGTATGGGCAAAAAAGTCCGGAGCAAATGCCCGGAGGGTCGTAAACGGCGGGATAACGAAACATACAAAAAATCAGGGTGGGGGGGTGGGCGTTCTGGAACAGCAACTTTCCTTGACCGGGGTCCACCCCCCCCCC
>NC_049995.1:8384099-8416050 GCF_000003815.2 Branchiostoma floridae
GTACCCCTGTGTCAGGTGAGTATGTCCAGGTGTAATTGAGGTCACGTGGCGCGCCCCCAACCTGTTTACGCTTCTTAAGGAATGCGCAAACAGGCTGGGAACGCTAACTTGACTCAATTAGAATAGTACTATATCCTGCCTGACCTCCGGGCATGCTCCGAAGAGAGGGTAAGGTATGGGCAAAAAAGTCCTCCGCAATCTCCCTTCCGTGTACGTAATGCGGTATGCTAAGGCAGACACCAGTATAAATAACCTCTAATACCCCATACCTCCATCCTTTCCCATTCTTCTATCCTTTCCCAAACCTCAATTCTTTCCCAAACCTCAAACTTATCCCAAACCTCTATCCTTTGCAAAACCTCTATCCTATCCCAAACCTATATCCAAACCCTTCTTTCAACCCAAACCTCTACTCGAACCTAGAAAAAACACCCTTTAACTAAGTCAAGTACTAATTTCGTCCCAAGGCTGACCCTGAGATGACAATTCTCAAACAAAAACAACTCACTTTTACTCTTACTGTAATGAAAAAGGAAAGTTGCAAACTAAGAAATGACCGTCTCTCTCAATAGCCGACATTCCAAACAATAATTACACGGCAAGCAGACTAGAAACATGCAATTTTAAAAATAAAGATTAACACAGGGTCAGCCCTAGGACGAGCACCAGCCCCCGGTTGGTGGGCCTACCGAAGTAGAAGGGTAATAATAGGAAACCCCGGTGCCCGCCGTCGAACATCCCCCGAAAAAGGAACTAAAAAGCATTACTTACTAGGTCTAAAAACTTCTGAACAATGCTAACCAAGGAAAAACATACAGAAATTAGCCGCCTCGTAAACTAGCAACAATCGGTAAATAAACGTATTCACAGTAGATGCGTTCCACACAACCGATAAAACGTCTGCATCCGCAAAACATGGATATCGTACCCAAAAGAGATAAAACAATTAAAAACAACCGTGGGTATACTCTCCCCACAACAGGCAAAATGAATCAAGTGGATACCTTCCACACAAAAGAAGATAAAACACTAAATCCTCTATACACACGAATAAAATTGACAAATGGATTTCCCTCTACATAACCAACCATTTACGTGCCATAGGAAACCCACCACAAAACGATGAAATATACTATCCTCCACATAAATCAGTTCAATTAGTACAGGCTTTCCCTAAGACCTCACCTGCCAAATTGGATTAAAGCGCACAACTATAAACCACACCAAAATGCCATTGTTTAAACTAATCATTTGCCACGTGGTCGTCAGAGGAACCAAATTATGCGCCACCTGCGCCATGTTGGATTACAGCGTACAGCTGCAAACCACACTAAAATGCAACTGCTAAAATTAATAACTCACCACATGGTCGTCGGTGGATAAAAAACATAATACCCTCCAAAAACTAGAGATCACAGCTAGTGGTTGCCCACCACATAAAGCGAGAGAACATTACTAGCAGACTCCTTCCACGGAAACGATAGACAATTTATTAGTGGAAAGCCTCCACAAAATAATAAATCATTTACTTGTGGTTACCCACCACATAAGGCGAGAGAACATTACTAGCGGACTCCTTCCGCGGAAACGATAGACAATTTATTAGTGGAAAGCCTCCACAAAATAATAAATCATTTACTTGTGGTTACCCACCACATAAGGCGAGAGAACATTACTAGCAGACTCCTTCCGCGGAAACGATAGACAATTTATTAGTGGAAAGCCTCCACAAAATAATAAATCATTTACTTGTGGTTACCCACCACATAAGGCGAGAGAACATTACTAGCGGACTCCTTCCGCGGAAACGAAAGACAATTTATTAGTGGAAAGCCTCCACAAAACAATAAGTCATTTACTTGTGGTTACCCACCACATAAGGCGAGAGAACATTACTAGCGGACGTACTCCTTCCGCGGAAACGAAAGACAATTTATTAGTGGAAAGCCTCCACAAAATAATAAATCATTTACCTGTGGTTACCCACCACATAAGGCGAGAGAACATTACTAGCGGACGTACTCCTTCCGCGGAAACGAAAGACAATTTATTAGTGGAAAGCCTCCACAAAACAATAAATCATTTACTTGTGGTTACCCACCACATAAGGCGAGAGAACATTATTAGCGGACTCCTTCCGGGGAAACGATAAACAATTTCTAGTGGATAGCTTCCACAAAACAATTTACTAGTGATTACCCCCACATAAAATGTTAAACAATACTAGCGGAATCCAAACGGAAAAGCAGCACTGTGGACAAGCTCCACAAAATAATAATAGGAACAACAAAGGAACCTAATCAAGTCTCACCTGTGAACCCCAAGAAGAATGCTCTAAGGCGGCCAAAACGTTCAAGTAACTCCGTCGCCAGGCTGCCACGTTAAACTGCCCGTCCTGGGCTCTAAACTCGGGCTCTCCGACCCGACCAACCGTAGTCTGCAAACCCCAGGACGATAAAAAAGAGCAAGGAGCTATTAAATCTCCTTGGTAAGAGTAAACCATCCCCCAAACCTGACTACCACACTGGGCTCTCAAAATCAGCATCTGTCGCGCTGGGAAGACCTGGTCTAAAAACAGTCGATAGCACGTGAAGAAGACGAGAAACGTGGTAGCGAAGCTTCCCCTACGCTGCGGTGAGGCTCGTCCGCTCCGAATGACAAAATGCAAGATTTCTCAGTGTAATAAGTACCCCTGTGTCAGGTGAGTATGTCCAGGTGTAATTGAGGTCACGTGGCGCGCCCCCAACCTGTTTACGCTTCTTAAGGAATGCGCAAACAGGCTGGGAACGCTAACTTGACTCAATTAGAATAGTGAGGAAAGACAATGAGCACACACAATTTACTCTATAGAAAAAGCAATAACAGAGAAGTTAAAGAAGCGCTGGGTTGCTCATTACTTGACAAAGACAGAGCCTGGACAATTTGGATGAGCCCAAACTTTGGACATCAGATTCAAATCCTGCCACAGGATGTACACATGGCATTTTCGGACAAACTGTTCAAGCTGTGAAAGAGATTGCAACACTAATTTAAAAGTAGCCTATTCAAGCGAATTCAACAGCAGCCACAAGCACACCAGCAAGCTTGAAGCATCCTATAGAAGCACTGTGCAAATGCAATTAGTTTGCAGTATTTAGTTAGATGTTACCTTAAAGATCTTATTCACTGCTACACTGTTGCAGTTGACAATGTCTTGTTTCTTCTTTCTCTCATTTGTTAATTAGTAATCAGGTTTTAATTTGACATTTATGGACACTGATCAATATGTCCCATGTGTTATCATTCATCATTATTTGTATACTATTGGAATTAGATCAATAATTTTAATAATTTGTTGTATTGCTGTCCGTTTTAAACATGAATTGAAATATTACGAATTGCACCAAGTTGTGATAAGGTTTCAATACATCTTATTCAGAATTATTAATCTTATTTATTTTGGGCTAACTCTAGTCAAAGTGAGTAGCATCAAGAAGTTAATATATTTGGTATATTCAGATTAGTTAAATCATTTACCGGTATGTTCAAATCCTAATTCCATAGCATGCATTTTCTTTGTAGCAGGGCTACATGTAGTTGGGCGGCCCTGGCTGCATGACTTTTAGTCAAAACAAATAAATAAATAAAACTTATAATGCAGCATATTATAACTTTCATCACACTTTACTGTACAATGTAGATTTATGTTCGAGCAGCTCCAAAAAAATGTGCGTTTATTCAAGATTGAGCAGAGTTAGCCCCTGAAATCATTATGTTTATAATTATAGAAGATGTAATGATTGCTCCATTTGAAGTCTAAGCAAGTCTGCATTTGGGTAAGACATGTTGAGGGAAAAGACTCCCGAATGTGGACGGGTTTTTTTTCGACTCCCTCTTGGGCTGACCTGGAAACAGAACAGTAAGTTTCAATCGTGTTTTCCTAATTTGGCAAAACCATCGCAAAAAAAGGGTACTAGCTCAAATGGGCAATAACACACATGTAATGTTTCCTTGAAATACAGTACTTGTGATATCCATTTTCCTTTGAAGGATAGAGTTTTAATCAAATGCAAGAAAACTTTCTACACATTTCCACTTAAATTTTCTTCATGAGCATAAATTATAAACTAAAGCTTCTTCAAAATAGTACCTCAAAGATGGGTCTGAATCAATTATGCAAAAAGGACAGTGACCACACTCACAATAATGACACTAGGAGTTATTTCTTCGACAAAGGTTCTTAAATCTAAAGTTGAAGTTCAATGTCATCAAAAAGAGTGCTCCAAGTATACCAACCTGTTGTATATTGGGGACACTGGCCACCTTCCTCAGGGGACGACCAATCGCAGCCAGGGTTTCCTTCACTGCCACTTCCTATCGAGGAACAAAGGAGATAATGATGAATCACAAAACACCATCCAATTTGTCACAACATGGTTTGTCCGATATGGTTTTCATATAATCATTTCCATTTCATCAATATGATTATATTGTAGGCTGTTGAATTGACAGATTGGTACTTGAAAACTGAAAGGAAGAGAAAGCTAATAAGATCTGTCATTTCAGCACCTTGGAGAAGACCAACCGTCCAAGCCAGAATTTCAACAAAGCTGTATGCAAATTAACAGGTGAAGTATTCAGAACCAATCATTTCTTTACAACATGGACTTAGAAAACTGAAAGGAAGAGAAAGCTAATAAGATCTTTCATTTCAGCACCTTGGAGATGACCAACCGTCCAAGCCAGAATTTCAACACAGCTGTATACACATTTACATGTGAAGTAGTCAGAACCAATCATCATTTTACAACATGGACTTAGAAAACTGAAAAGAAGAAAACACTAATAAGATCTTTTATTTCAGCACCCTGGAGAAGACCTACTGTCCTAGCCAGGATTTCAATGATGTTTTACTGGATACAATGAACACAGCAGCATAGTACATTCACATTCACAGGGATCTTAACAATTAATCATGTTACAACCTGCAGTGAGTAGATATAGCAATGAAGAATAAACATCTTTACTCAAGCGTCCTTCATTTTAAAACTCCTCTAGCTTCTGTAACCAAAACTTAAACCTCGTCAAGTAAAAGGAATATGAGGAAGACAAAGACAAGAAGGACTTTGTACCTGACGAAGCCTGTCCAGTGCTAAGATGCTCTCCACAGCTGACACCCCCTTAGTGTATTTCTCGATGTAGGATTCTCCCTCTGTTGTTTCATTGTCCACTCCTGATACCGCCATCATGGCTAGTGTCTCACGGTCCTCGATTTCTTCTGATGCCTATGGACAAAAACATTCTTAGAACAAATATGTGACTGACAATTGCAATAATTATGCTAACAAAGATTCTAATGGTCTACTATCTTTTGTTGATTTCATTTTTGCTGTGATCTCTCCAGCAAAAAGTTGACACTATGTCTCACTTGTATGACTAGTGTACTACAGAATTGTTTCTGCAAATCTTAAACATTCCAAAAACTCCCTTTTCCCTTCTAATGCTATATGAAATCACTATAAAAGTACACAGTTAACAATATTCATTTGTTCCCTGTATTTCAACTTCGTATGACGAATCTATAGATAGTGGACCAATGCCTACATGTCTGATTGTCTAGATAGCTACAGACAACAGATTTCAGGTAGAAAGATAATATGTACCTTTGGTATGTTGGACACAACTTCATACGTGATGCCACAAGCCGTCACCATGTCCTGTGAGATAAAATGTAAAAGAAAAGGTTACGACGTATATTTCCTGTAACTCACAAATTGCAACCTCTGTCAGTGATAGCACTGTTAATGACAACTTGTACTAAGACACCAAACAGCGAATGCTCTCAATATGTACCTACATGTACTTCAATGCTAACAAATCTTAATTACAAGAGGTTGAAAATGCCATTGTAATCTCAAATTGAAGCATTACATTACAAGCACCTTTGACCCTTTACTGACTTGGGTTTTGGGTCATTACAACTTGAGAAGGATCAGAGGACTGATCGAAAGCTTGTTGGTAAGCGCTTTATTTTGTGTACGGATATAAAGTCTTAAAAACTGTATCATTACATTTTCGTCTTCTTATATTGCAATAGAATCATGAAACAATGCTCAAGAGACATTATACATTTTCGTCTTCTTATATTGCAATAGAATCATGAAACAATGCTCAAGAGACATTATGAGGAACTGCAAACTGGTTTTGTAACCAAACTTTTTTAAGGTCATGCTGTCAAACACAGCCATGGGCTTAATTTCATTAAAGAGTACTTGAGGAGTTTGGCACAATACTGAATGCTTTTTGACAAACGCAAGACTAGTGTGTACTTTATCATATAATGCGAAGAAGCATGCATGTTTTACTTCTTAAATTTAATATCTATCGGATAATAACACCCTCTTGTGGAGTTTAGGACTTAAGAAGCAGTAACTTCACCTTCTGCCCGATGTCCAGGTTTTTCTTGAGAGAAGCCATGAAGCCCTGTTTCTTGTAGATGTTGACACAGACCCTCTTCCTCAGGACCAGCTCCATGGAGGCTGGGTGGCTCAGACGCACCGTTACCTTGGTGATGAGGTAAACACGCTCGTTGGACGGTGTGATGCGGTTGAGGTTGATGGAGTCATGGATGGAACTATCCCAGGATGCAACAGCACACACCTAGGAAAACAAACAAGCATGAACGTGTGATTTTGAACTTGACCTATTTTTTTTACCGATTGCTTCTCTAATTTTTAAAAGGTTCATAATTCTGTTTTTGTAGATGATTTTTAAGAATTTGATGGCATGGCAACTTTTTTTGCTTTGTCCACACTATATGATTATGCCAAGTGATGTTCATTTAATTTTAGTAAATTGCAAAGTAGCAGTTTAAAGTGAAATGAATGTGCAAAAACTGTAGCCATTATGTTTAACTTGAACCATGTTGTACAATGTCATCCTCAGAGGATTAAATATTTTGTTAATCTGATAAAAAAATAATGTGATGATTGCTCTGAAATCAAAGTCCAATACTAGCTGCAACACAATTCTAAAGACTGATCTAAATTCCAATTAGAGATAATGCCCATGTAGTATTAATTTTGAAAGGTTGCATTGAACTTGCCATAAAGAATAACAGTCAAATCAACTAAGAAGCCCTACGAAGCCAGTTTCTGTCCTTGTCTGTATGACGCTAGCCTGGGTACTATCTTCCATAGTAACCGCTGGCTTAATGTTTTTAAAAGGCTAAGTCAGCCATTACTACGAATGATGGTACCCAGGCTAGTATGACATACGTTACTACATGTAGGTTCGCCACAATGCAGTTTACATGAGTTTACTGTAAACATGTATACATGAAGCACAATCATAAAAATTCATATCCAAAGCTCTAGAGTTGTACAGTAGGGACCACAAATGTACTACAATATGTAGTCCAAGTATGGTCTATACTGTACAACTCTCAGAATGCATACACTATAAGTAACTCCCTGGCCTTCAACATTGCATGGTATATGGTCTTATTTACCTCCAGCTCCTGACAGTTGATGAACATGGGATGAAAGGCACAGGGAGAGAGGGAACAGGAAGGTTAGTTAGTACAACATGCAACAACACAGCGTGCTGTACAACACTGCAAACACTCAAACCACATTCTGGAGAGGGAGATACAAGCCTTAGCCTGGTAACCATTATATGGTAGAGCTTGAGTTTGCTCCTCTGATTGTTTCCATGTCAAATATTCTGGCACCCATTATAGCGTTGGACAAGTCCACTAGCCTGATTGTCCCGGGCAAGTGCATGTCATACCCCACTTTCCTGATCGGGCAAGTAAGATTTTTTCCATGAGTGAGATTTTGGTCTACCAGTTACTTTTCACAGTCATGGCATCAATCATTGTTCAAATCAGGAAAATAGAGCCAATGATAAAGGAATTCCATTGCTTGAAGTGAAAATACATCTATTTAAACTTCGGGCGTGTGAAAAGTTAGTTTGAGCAAGTACATCTTTTATGTGCTTGCCCAATAAGACAGTCAAGTGAATTTTAGAAAACTTGTTAATCACTGCATTTAATAGAGAATGATTGACTTTTGAACATTTGCCTTAAGTCCAAGTGAGAGCCCTGATTCAGTGATTGGCTCAAAGTCAAACTGTCCTCTGTAACTGGTTATGGGGATTGAACAGGAAATAGTTTGTTTGACTCCTGTTACACTGCTTCTTATAGATATTGCCTTTATTACATAAAATAATTCATGATTCAAGGCTAAAATATCCAAATAGGGAAGGATACAAGAATATTCAGCAGGAAAACAATCACATCTAGAGGAACGAACCTGAGTTACAATACAATGGATACCAGGCTGATATGCCTTGCTTTGCACACAGATTAGTGCCTTTGCTTTTGATTGCTGTGCGCAAACCTAGGCATTAAAGGCATACTACGGAGTTTTTTGCGCCCAAATTTGAAATATTCTAGAACTAAGAAATCTCAGATTTACTACCACTTTTTGACACTTTTGTGTCATTATTTCATGTTTGCAACATAAAGGATTACCCTACAAAACATTCTGCTCTAGGCTCGCTGTAACCTGTTGACCTCCCTAGTTAGACCCTCCTGTTTGTAAGCAACAGCATGCTTGCCACCAGTAGGTCCCCCAGTCGTAGCATCTCTCCGTGAATATTGGTATGCAATGCTATAGGGTTGATTGAACTAACAATGTAAAGAAAAAGTAGGGAAAGCTACTTTTTGTTTCGTTCCAATACTCCGTAGTATGCCTTTAAGTGTACAGTTACATGAAGCAAAGTCTGGTACAAAATGAAATGAAATGAAATGGAGAGCAAATAAAGCTTAAACCACTGAGCGCCGATTTACAACACCATTGAAGCTTTAGCATAAAATATATAATGAATGCAATATTTCCTTTTTCAAAACTGATGCAGCAATGTGACAGAAAAGCCAATAGATAAAAAGAAAAATGCACAATGGACATCTTCATATTGTTTAGTGACACAATACATTGTACATTCCAATGCTATTCGGCATAATCAAGAAACAAAAATGAAAAACAAACAAGATGCAAGTCATTTTCTTGATTTAGATCATTCAAATGCAATCTGGCATCCAAATTCAATACAAACTCCATATCTCTTCAGAATCTTGAAAATCCACATGATTTAAATTGAAACATACTTGTTTCAGACCAAGTACATTGGATAGATCATAACCACATCAGTGAGAATTGAGTTGATGGAGGATAGATAGAAACCATGAAAACTGAATGTCAACTGACACAATAAGAAATCAATAATGTTTGTCTCTGTAAAAAGCTGGACCTTGTTCTAACGCAAAGCAAAATGAAAATCCACCCAAATCTTTGATACTTACTCAATGAGAACTAACAAAAACTAGAAACTTGTTAAGACAATTAAAACTTTAAAACTTAGAAAAACTATTAGCAAATCTTGCTTTGCTTGTGCTAGATCAAAGACCAACTTTCTATAAGTTTACAAATAGATGACCATTCATAAGAATTGTACAGAATGGTTCTTATGATTGAGACATCATGTACCAGGGAAAATCCACACCACAGCAGTCATTAGAGACTTACATCTTTTTCCATGTATTTAATGATGGGCAGGTTGAAGAGTTTGGTCCCATGTTCCTTGGGTAGGATAGAGTTGACTCCTGCAGCCTGAGGACCCTCACGTAGTCCTGGGGTACTCATGTCATCAGCTGGGGAAGGAGTGGCTACTGGTAAAACCATTTTCTAATTCTTGTATTGTAAGAGGTAATCTGACCATACAGCTCTAGCAATACAGGACATTATCCATTGAATGATAAAGAAATTGTAACATTTGAATTACCCAATTTAACACACATTCATGAACATGTGTGCAAGTAATATTACTAAGTCACCAGTATGTGTGGTTGCCAATCAGAAAAGGCTTTGTACATTGTACAGAGCAATAATGAGGAACAATCAAATTTTCTAAGCAAAGGCTACAGTGTATGTTCAAATGAAACAATAGTTAGTGTATCATTTCTCACCATTTAAATCCAGGAACAGGACAGGAATGTGGATTTCCATACCATGGGGAGGTGACCTACAACAAGTTGTGAGGAGATAAAGTTACGGAAGTGTCCAGCAATATATCTATGGCTGCATGATATTTTTATTCCCTTAGCCATGCCGACATATAGCAGCACCAAGAAACGTATGTACACTGTACATGCACACACACATGCTGCAGCTCTGCCCAGCGTGCCTGACCCTAGTTAAACCGCACACCATGTTGTCCCTCCTAACACATTCAATCCAGGATTGCCATAGTCTACCAAGATTGCCTGACATACACACAAAAAATGCCAACATATACACAGACACACACACAGGCTAACATTGTAATAATAAATTGGGGTGAAGTCATATGATATTATAGAAGTAAAGAGCTGTGTAACTCACCAGTCTGCAGGAGCCCCAGGAATGCCACTGTTAGGAGCCGGCACCAGGACAGCGTTCCTCTCCTCTGTCAGACACACCCACTGGTCAATCAGACTCCCCTCACGCTCCTTATCATTGTCTGTCTTGTCTACAAGAAATCATGTAAGACACAAGTTTTAAATGGGCATTCCACTCCAGAAGGGAGTGTTATTTTCCAATAGATAATGTATCAATGAATACATGATCAGCCGAACTTTTGTGGAATTCTACTTGTGGCGAATAACGCAACGTGTGTTTGTAAAACAATATTACACTCACTAAACCCATGCGGACCCTACCCATGCTTTCCCTATTCGTGTAGATACTTCCTTGATCGTGAATATTTTCGGCATAAATGAGGGGCGCTTACCACACCAAGAAGGTCAATTGTACACAAAATATCAAAGAACACACTGTCATTTTGTACACAAGGATTTATCCAAATGGACCTGAAGTGCAAATTCAGATACATAATGACATGTGACAATCCCTGCATGGCAGATATAGGAAAATATATCAAAGAAGGTTTTGACATTAGAAATTCCCCAAATGATTGTAAAAGCCTCCAATGATTGTAAGAAACTTATCCCATACTACAACTCCTGTATTAGTTAGATAAGCCCTAAGTTAAGTTATAGCACTGTAGTTATGTAGATGCCATACTTTGTACCTCGTACAATTGTTGTGCAATAAAGTTATATATCAAGACGTGTTTTTCTTAGCGCCCCTGAAATTAGCTTTGTTTCCTAACTTAAGCCAGGCGTTGTCAGGCACATTGTATTCAGCCATAGGCTGAGATTGATTTAATTTAATTAGAGGGTACTTGGGGAGTTTTGTGGAAGACTGAATGCTTTTTAATGCGCGTCGGGCTAATGGTTACTCTATCGTATAATGTTACATAGCATACATTTGTCACTTCTACAATTAATATCTATCGGAAAATAACAGTCCCGTTGGAGTGGAATGCCCCTTTAACCTCAAATATACATGCAATACTTCAAGATAGACTTTGTCCAAAACAGACCAGTCTATACATATCCTGTTACATATACATGTAGGGAGACTCAACTTCAACCATGGTGAGGAAGTGAATTTCAATTCTAAGTACAGAGTTTTCAAGGTAGAATGACACACAACTTCTTCACATAACCTTACACTTACAGGCACACATTCAAGTTAAGCAATGGGACTTGGAAGAAATGCAGAACGACAAGCCTTTACCTACATGTATTGGATTGATAGTTAAGTCTTTTTTGAAAGTTATGTACATATGTACCAAAGAGAGATAAACCATTGTGTAAACTTACACTCCTTCATTGTTAGTCATCTGTTGGATTGGTTTATCTACCTACAAGTAGTCTCTCCAAGCAAGTATCAATTCTTAACTTTTAATTGTTTATTTTCTCATTTTCTAAGTGTCATAAATTGCACTCTTTATTGATCTGTTGAATATGTTTATCTAAGTAGTCCCTCCTCTTGATGAGGGCCTCCAACCAACGTTCCCTCAACAATGTTAGGTCCTCCTAATAACTGTCTACATTTGTTTAAAGCTAACTTTTGTTTAAAGGTTAAATAAACTCACACTCCTTGTTGATCATCTGTTGAATCTGTTTATCTAAGTAGTCCCTCCTCCTCATGAGGGCCTCCGACCAACGTTCCCTCAGCAGAGTCAGGTCGTCCTCCTGGTAGCTGTCCAGCCCCTTCTGCAGTTTGCTGCGGGCGGCCACACAGCCGACAGCGATGGATGTGATGCTCTCACAGATGATGGGGAGGGTGCCTGAGTTGTGGACTGGTTTTACCTTTACTTGGATTCGTCTGGAATGACCCTGTAGAAAAAGAAACAGTTATAGTGTACTTACAGGGAGAAACACTGTACGAGGCAGACAGTGAATGAGTGTCAGTGCCCTAGAATTAAAAATGAGCTTCTGCAACAGTCTTTCACAGAAAAATAGAATAAATATGTTTTTAAGTGAACTTTTGCTAATAGCTACAGGAGTAGCAGTGTGGACAACTGTCAGAATATCATACAGATAAATACCTTCAAACGCAAACTATGTATACAATTGTACTTTGAGAACTGTTTTCTCTCTATTGAATTTAACAGCCTTTGCAGCCTTGGATCTGATATCTGTTAGTTTTTCTGAGTCCAAGAGAAGACGTGTAACAACAAATTTCAGCAAACGTTTATAAATGTAGATTTTAGATGATATAAGATGGAACCTGTTTCACGTATACTTAAGTTATCCGACCCAATGCATTTAGCCCATGTTGGGCAGGAATATGCAATAAAGATCATTGTCATTGTCATTGTCAATGACTGACGAATAAACTTTATTGAATACAGGAAGTGACAAGAGTCAAGAAGTGACATGAGTCTGGGCGAGCCATCAAAAATGATAATGATGAGAAAGAAATTCTAAATGCTTGCTATATCACATCAGCCAATACACGTGGAACCTTCTATCTCTGTCATTGAAGCTGCACAGGTGTGCTTGTCTCACCTGTCTGAGTTGGAAGACTCCACCTGTCAGTATCTCAGGTTTCACCTGTAGCTCTACAGGTGTGTATCACCTTAACAGTACAGTAATCTAACCTCAGGTATGCTGCTTGTCTCACCTGTCTGAGTTGGAAGACTCCACCTGTCAGTATCTCAGGTTTCACCTGTAGCTCTACAGGTGTGTATCATCTTAACAGTACAGTAATCTAACCTCAGGTATGCTGCTTGTCTCACCTGTCTGAGTTGGAAGACTCCACCTGTCAGTATCTCAGGTTTCACCTGTAGCTCTACAGGTGTGTATCACCTTAACAGTACAGTAATCTAACCTCAGGTATGCTGCTTGTCTCACCTGTCTGAGTTGGAAGACTCCACCTGTCAGCACCTCAGGTTTCACCTGTAGCTCTACAGGTGTGTATCATCTTAACAGTACAGTAATCTAACCTCAGGTATGCTGCTTGTCTCACCTGTCTGAGTTGGAAGACTCCACCTGTCAGCACCTCTGGTTTCACCTGTAGCTCTACAGGTGTGTACTCCCCCTGTTCGTTCAGCTCCTGGATCTCCACCCACAGCTCGATCTTCCTGATCAGCTCTCCCCATCTACAGCACAACAGAGTACAGTTCCTTCAATCATCATTTAGGTGGATGACACACGTATAGTTTCATTTTGACAAATGAGTAGGCAAACAGTCACTTGAAGGTGGGTTCTGCGACCTGTTTGCCTGACCTGCACACGACTTTTTATGGTGAAGGAGGGGTGTGCAATTCTTTCTCCACCCTCTTGTTTACTGATGCCCGTAGTCCCAAGGGTGCAGGAACTGCCACATATAAAATGGCTCCAGCAGATGCATCTTGTTATTTGGAGTTTCCGTCTCCTAGGAGGACTTCCGACCAAGGATGCAAGGAGTTCCTCCTACCCCTGACTCGTGTTTAGAGAGTGTGTCATGCCCAAACATGCCCCTAAGGCCAGCCACTACCACATACATATGTGTCTTTAAACCATGACCCACTTCATCCACTACCTTCTGTCAGCTATTGACAAATGGGATTCTACCTGAAATAAGTGACCATTCAGAAATCTATCTGGTAACGCTTGAGTAATTCACTGTGCAATTCTTGAGGAATCAATACATGGCAGTTACCAGGTGTATGACACAACATTTTTGAACCTTGAAAGATGGCAGTAAAACTGACTATAGCACTACCATCAGGGGGGAAAAGACTTAGATTTGCACGACACTGCTACAGTAACAAGGCTAAGCTGGCATGTGTGCTGCTACTTTAGAGGCCAAGACACAGTTATTTCAGTCTTGTGAGACCTAAATTGACCAAACTGCCAGGGATATAAATGTATTGGTGCACCTCATGAAAACAACATCATGAAAACAACATGGCACACAGGAACTCTTGCCAAAAATGATGATGATGACAACTGACCTGTCACTGAGAGACTTTGCCTTCTGTGAGACATGGTCCACCTCCCAGCCAGGCTTGGTAGAGTCGAACCCTGCACTCCTGTGTCCCCACACTTCTATTGACCACGCACCGTTCTCTAGGAAGTCCATGAACTCTTCTGTAACATTTACTGTGAACTCCTGTAGGAGAAATACAAATCAATGCATCATTGGTTGAACAATGAATGTATGGAGCAATAAACTGAGCTAAGAAAAAATACTGAAACAAATAATATGCATTACAAGGCCAAAGTACTGTGGTGAAATTATGCAAAAACCAAACTGACAAACCAGCTTAAACAAGCTGGTGGATGGAAACTTTTCAAGATTTACTTTCAAGTGAGAACATTCAAACCAGTCCTGTCTATTGAGACCATTCAACAATAAAGGGACTTCTAATAGTGTATAAGCCTATACTGACGTGAATACAAAATGTATATGGATGACCACAACAACATTGGAAAATGTATGATAATTAAGTTTTCCAAAATCAGAGAAGATGTGAAGTGTGTTCAGTTATTTGTTCAACCTAAATCCTGACCACTTAAATGTCACAAACTTTTTTGCCCACCTTCCTTTTTCATATACTTGCATCAAATTTGGAGTGATCAGAGGATGTCATTCATACAATCAAATCAGCATGGCCTAAATGTAAAAATAATTGAATGTGTGGATTTCTAAGACACGTAAGAGTAGAGGCATCTATTGGTTCATGGAGGTACACGTACCCTGGAGTGTTCAAACCTCATGGTGGTGCCTTTAACAGATCGGTAGGACGGTAGCTCCGGGTTGATGACGGGAGGTACCACTACAGACGAGGGGTGGCCCCAGAATGTGTACTGACAGAACACAAAGTGTGACAACGATGGAGGGAGGTCGGTGGCCTCAAGAATCTTCAACTGTGGAAATAAAGAAAAAAATATCTTACTGGCCATTAGAAAACCAATAGATAAGGTACAGTTTGTGCAATAAGGTGATTGCATTGTCTGTCTTTTTGCCCTTTATTTCCATTCATTCCAAATTTACTAGTATTTGGCACTCACAGTACACAGAAGACCTAAGGCCACCTTAATATTATAATAATAAGACTAATATTGATAATTATCATATCATTGCTTTAAGTTTACCCAGCCTACAAAAAATGTATACAACATTTCAATCCTATCCCTTATTAATATTGTGTAAATTTTTGTTTCCAGCTGCAATTGTTATCATGATTACTGAAATGTTTGAAACTTGAATGAAAAAGCAAATCATCTTCATCATCATTACATTACCATTAGGAAGCAAAATGGAACTCCTCCATTGAACTAAAACCCACAAACTTTTTAACAGGCACTAACCCTGAATGTCAGTGGACCACCCAGCGGGGCCCCCTCTCCTTCTTGATCGATGATTTCGAAGCTGCTGTGACTTTCGCTGGAGCTTCCATCAGAGCGAGCGTCTGCCTGGAGCCGGTCTGGGATGGTGCCTGCAACTTTAACCACCTCGACATGCAGTCTTCCTGAGGCCTGATAATGTGTACAACAGTCTGTGTTAATACTGGAACTTACCACTGCTTTGTGCTTCCAATTACAGGTTCATCTTGAATCAGGGCTCGAAATACCACCTGCATATGCAGGTTAGTGCAGGTAAAATTGGAGCTGTGAAGGTAATTCTGATGTCTACTTGCACCTAACCTGCACTGGTCCATGTACTGGGTCTTATACATGTACATGTAGATGTCATATGTTGTAGGTGTATGTGGATTGCTATCAACTGTATTGACTGTTACCACCTATTAAGTATAGAAGAAAAAAATAGCAATTTATGGTTCCTCAACAATTTTAGTAGGATCCATACTTCCTAAATTCAGAGTGGTGCAGGTAAAATTTGTCTGGTGCAGGTAATTTTCAGTGTTACCTGCACCAGTGCAGGTATGCAGAAAAAGTATTTTGAGCCCTGTGAATGTATGAAGTGTCTGTTAGACAAAGTAACACTGTACCAACAATATGGATGTTGTAACAATTGCCGGAAAAAAAACCTACATACATATACGAGGTGGAATCTAACACCAGAATGCCCAAACTTTGCTGTATCAGGGCAACACTATTCGCTTGAGGGTTTAAAGCATGTTTTAAGAAACCCCCAAGAAAAACACACAATTTTACTCTTCCAAAACGAGCCTACACAGAATACAGATTCAAGGGACACTCCAGGAAATTATAATGATGATTGTAGTATTTGTACAAATATAACTGTGCATGCCAATAACTTTATAACAGTACCAATGACAGAATCGAAACAAAAGGGAAGTTTTACCTCTCCCTGTTGGCTGATGATAGGCACAGCATACTCAAACCTGATGTCGTGGTACAGGCACTCCAGGAACACGTTAGCTACACCAATCAGGTTATGGTTTTCTTGGGACTCATAGAACGGGTCTTCTCTGTCTTCCATGTCCTGTGAAAGAAAAATGAATTTTTAGATTTAAAATTCATATACTTTCTGGATATTCTTCATTTGGTTTTAAATTACTGCTATAAAATGCACTGTAACTGTTACTGATTTCTAACCATTGGCACACTGAGGTAGCTATTTGGCTGCCAGTTCCCTATAGGTTATGGGGTTAGTCAGCAGGGACAAGGTTAAGATTCACCAATACACTTCTTTGGTCCTCCTTCATCTTTCCATCTCTAACAGCTTTTTCATCTTCCAATTTCACTTCTTTTCCACCCTGCTTTTCCCTTTTGACACCTGGCTTTGTGTTCCTCCATCTTCACTTTTTAAATCATTTCCTCCATTTCTTCATCCTTTTCTCTCTCTATCCCTCACTCCTTCCCTTACCTGGATCTCCCTGCCCTGTTCCATGACCTCCTGATAGTAGTCTCTCATGTCGATGATTCTGTTCTCCAGTTTCTCCATGGACCACACCTGCGTGCTCCGCCCTTTCCTCTTCACCTGGATGGCTGGCTCACTGATAATGATGCCCCTCTGGAAAAATGGAACAACCCATATTCAGATGTGACATGTCTGTAACAGCTTTTGCAACTTTAGTTTATGACACTATACATAAAGGCAAGACCTTAATTTGTTGGTTCTTGGCTTCAAGAATTTAATGCTTACTTGTATGGACAACATGAAAAAAAAGAGTCTGAGGGAAAGTACATGTATCTTACACACAGTTTCAGGAGTAAAATGTTTTATACAATGTAGTACACCATTAGGCTTGCCCTATAGTATTGTGTGCGAGGAAAAAAGAACAAATTGCTCATATTTACAACAGCTAATATCCAATTTAAGCTCTGATTGGCTACTGGCAGAAGAAGCAGACAAAGAACACAACAGTAAAAACAATGTTATTCCCTACTGGGAAAACAATGATGCTTCTTCTGGGATATCCATCAGATTCTGTATAAAACTATTCTCCAAAACAATCTTCACATTGATATCATGCTTAAAGTGCTGTACTGCTTAGTTCAAGTCAACATTTCATTTCATTTCATTTCATTTGTTTTACCAGAGTTACATCGCTCAGACTTCAGCCTGTTTTTCAGGACTCCCTGGACACATATAGACACAGACACCATACAATACTTGTGAACTACACAGTCACATAACTTAACTTAGATTTATCTCCCACCTTTCTGTTGGGACTGAGGTTGGATGCAGGGATCTGTAACGTCACATGGAACTCTGTCATCTTCTCCAGCTCCTGGGCTAGGGAGTTTGCTTCCCGCACCAGCGCGTTGGCTTTTACAATCTCCTCACGCAGCTTGGCTAGGCCTTGTCTGAACAATTCATCTCTGTAGGAATGGAGGGATGGATCAGTGTTTTACTTCACATTACACATGAGCATCTAAATTAACCTGACTTATGATATAGTCCAAACTTGAGATGTGTACATACAATATACATGTAAATGTAGAAGCAGACATGTGTGCAAAGAGAAAATCTATAATGGTATTGGCATTTTTAAAAATGGCTTTTTTGAAAATATCCCATTTATTCCTTGGCTAAGCTGTACTTTGGCGCAAAGGCACATGAGGACTCAAATAACAAAATTTGTTTTAAAAATACTATGATCATGATGGTGGTTATACATGTATAGTCACTGACTACAGTGACAAAATTCAGTTCATTGGTGAGGTGACATACATCCTTCAGATTTACTAATATTTCCGTTGACATACACGTACATGAATTTTCTGAGTTTTTCAAAATGAAATTAAGCAACTTAATGCTTTACAGGACCCTCTCCTTACCACATGATATATTGCACAAAATATATCATTTGTTTTGTGAACTTCAGAAGAGAAATTATCTTTAAAAAAAAGAAGAAAGAATGTTATATGATCATTCCTTACTGTTACGACTACTTTATTTTGGACCTACTTCCAGCTGCATATTAAGTTTATTCAAGTCAAGTATGTTTTGTTAAACATTATTTCCATTTATTTCCTGCATACAAATCCCAGAAGATAATTCTGATGTTTTAATTTGACCTCTGATCTCTCACGTTCAATTTAAGTTGCTTCAGTTAATTTTGTTACTGTTCTGTTTACCAATTGTATAAGTTTTGTTGATTATGTTCGTTTTTATTGTATATACCTATAAGTGTCGGACTCCAGGAAGAATAGCGGTACCAGGAGATCCAAATAAAACAAACAAACAAACAATGTTTTGCTCACCTCTCCTCCACCCACTGTGTGTACCTGGGGTGCAGGTTGGGGTTACTGACCCCGTGGGACAGCCCACCGAAGGACTCCACCGTCTGCTTGTTCTGTACCGGGGAGCTGAGCTGCTGCCGGAGAACCTCCAGCTTCTTCTCATACATCTCCCGCTGCTTCTCCAGTGCTCCTTCCTTATCTTTCTCATGCTGGGACTCCAGGGACTTCATGGCATTCTGGATGGGGTCTGGGGAGGGATACAGAAAATTTGTTTTACTAGTTTTTTAGCAAGCACGTCTAACTCTCACAGGATGGGGAACAACGGACGATAAACCGGATAGTGAGTGTGTGTGTGTGTGTGTGTGTGCGTGTGAGTTTTCTTTGCACTGTCTACATGAAAATCTTCAGCAATATGCAATGCACATCAATACTCTACTATTTTAGATAAAAATTCTTGTCCACCAAAATAAAGGGAAGTATTGCCATACATCTCATTGTTGCTATTTTTGTCTATAGAATAAAATTTCTTAAGCTTACTCTCCTTTGATATCATGTATTTTTTAGATACATGTATGGCAATGGAACTGTGGAATCTATTTCTGATGAATGCTGTATGATGTTGACTTGGAGTTAACTTCACAGTTTGAGAAGTGACGTTTGTCTCAATGTCCTTGGAGAAGTATCCAACATTCTGCATTACTGCAGGGTGGTGTTGATACCCACCAAAAATCTCTCACCAAAGTGGCATTGCCCTTGGATAGAGCAGCTATTTAGACCATGCTTCTGTAAACCTACCTGTACAGCCACCTAAAAGTTACCTTTGTCTTGACTAAAATTGCTTTACTTAACATGGAAACTATGTGAATTTCTTATCATTAGCAGCACTTACCATTCATGAGTTCCACCATCATGACTTCATTCTGGGCGAAGTCATAGTCAGCACGGGACACCTCAACATCAGGGGTGGAGGCCACAGAGCCTGGGGGGGAGGGGGGCAAAAAAATATATCTTACAACAGGCATGGTATGATTATGCAATGAGTTCATTGTTACAGTAGGCTTTCCTATCAAGGTGTACTTTTGTATGTTCAAATGAAGTTTCAACCTACTTAAGCATATACAGACTACATATAATGACTGCGTATTAACATACCTACAACAAACTAGGAGCTTGTATCTTCCCACATTTCCCTCCTACACTTGAACAGACATTTTCCTAGACCTTTTCAATAGCCTTACAGTATCGCAGAGCCTCCTGTATAGCCTTAGGTGACTTTTGGTGTCAGACAATTTGGCGAGGAACAACTAGCACAATGTGTCACCCTTCGCCTGAGGCAAACTTCATTGTACCTACAAAATTAAAGAACCTGACCTTCCACCTTTCCCAAGGTGTGACAGATGATATTTTTAGTGGAACATACCAAATGAACAGAAGGTAGGGGGAGACTGGCTGTGTCACAGACTAACACAAGTTTGAGTAGTAAATTCATCTATTTTCTTGGGGGCTTACTTTTTTGGTAGGAGGGGAAAAGTTTTCTTCAAGACATGTTTTAAGTTTGCAGTTGATACAATTCTGTAGCATGTACATCATATCCAGTAGTTATGCTATGGAAACATGTTCCTAGTGTCACAATTTCATGGAGAGGTCACCATAAACAGTTGCTAATATTTCAAGATTTACAGTACTTACCAACTCCCGATCTGGGACAGTTGATACGGAAGAAGTGGTGGTTCCCAAGGAAGATCCTGTTCCCGTTTCTTAGTAACGTCTTCTGAGTCACACAGTCACCGTTCACACAGCATCTAAGAAAATTAAACCACAGTTGACTTGCTGATTACAAGTACCCACAGCACAGTCTATGTTTTCATCAGAGTATGCTTTGGTTGGTACTATGCAGTTAAACCTGTTACTAGTGGCCTCCTGGTCATTGACATACATGTACATGTACAGTCAAACCTGTACTTTGTGAACACCTCTGCATAAGGACCACCTGGTCATTAATATGCAGTTAAACCTGTACAACTACAAGTGACTACCTTAAAGATTGCATAAGGACTACCTGGAAAATAAGTTAACTTCTCCCATTGACACAATCATTAAGAATCTTGGCTATAGTGATAATATTTCCCATTGACACAAGCCTTAAAGGTCTACTACGCAGTTATTTGCGCTCAAATTTGAAATATTCTAGAACTAAGAAATCTCAGATTTACTACTACTTTTTGACACTTTTTGACACTTTTGTGTCATTATTTCACGTTTGTAACGTAGAGAATTAGCCTACAAACATTTCGTCCTACGCGCGCTGTAACTTGTTGACCCCTTAGTTAGGCACTGGTGAGAATTCAAACAAGAATCAATCATCAACGGTTATTGGTCGGGAATCTCCGGTGAGTTCCGGGTGCGTGCGAAAGGTCACGGTGAACCACGTGACCAATCTCCGGGTAGGCTCGGGCAGACTCGGGACTACTCGGATTTCGTCGGTGAAGAAACAAAATGGCTGAAACCCAGCGCGGGCTTGCAGATTCCCAGGTTTTCAAACGCGCTCGCACAGGGAAAATATCGACTCCTGACATGCCTTGAATAGTGTTCCGTAACGTGGTAGGCTTGATTCAACTAACTATATAAAGAAATGGCCGGAAAATGGATTTTTTGTTTTCAGTTTGAAGCGCAAATAACTGCGTAATAGACCTTTAAGAATTCTGGCTATAGTGACCACCTGTCCACATTACATAGACCAGAATCTATCGATCCAACAAGTGGTCTTGTTGGTCAGCTTTCATTATAGTCTCCTTGATATAGTCTTCAATATAGACTTACTTTGAGGCTATGTCATATCACAACTTAGCAAATTTATACAGTTACAGTAGAAATTCTCTGGACCGTCCCACCTTGCTTCAGGCATGGGGGTGATATAGACGTCCTCCCCCTCCAGGTCGATAATGCAGTGTTCCGGCTGGATCCCCAGACCGCTCAGCTGGATGTCCTGAGGGGTGGGGGCATCGGGACGGCCCACTAGGGTGTGATCCTGGGGAAGGGAGGAAAATGAGTTCAGTAAAACTGGAAAACTTTCAGAGTTTTTAGGACATCTGGTTACCTTGTTTAACAAGTATGTTATCTATAAGAAAGTCATTGCTAAAATAACTCAATTGAGAGTTTCACAGAATTGGCTACAATTATTATAATAAATTCATGTACATGTACGTGTATATCTTTCAGATTCTGACAAAAGGACAGTCACTGCAAAATGCATTTTAAGTTCACAGGGATTTACTTTCGCTGCAGTGGGAAAATGGAGTGTTCGCGGTGGTTTCAAGTTTGCAGTAGCGCCATAGACTGTAGTCACATACTGTAATGGAAAAATATTTGCGGTGGTTTTAAGTTCTTGGTGAAGTGGCCACCGCAAAAATCTCAAACATAAAACTACGGCGAACATTTCTGCATTTACAGTATACTTCAGAAACTAAAAACTTAGGAAGCAGAGCTAACTTGCAAATGTTTGCCTCCTTCACAAAGTACTCACCTTATCTAATTTACCAGAAAGCTATCATTTTCACAATACCAACTTACCGGGATATGCTGCCAGTCTATACGAAGCAATTTGGAAGAAAGCACTTTTCCAGATATACTGTGTCCCAACAAAATGATAATCTGACTGTTTCACAGTCCACTTTACATTGTATGAAGTAATGTCGTCACCCAGACAATAATGATACATACGTTTTGTGCCAGATGTAAGAATTATGACGTCATGTGATTCACATTTCAATATTGATTGATATCACCATTTATATATGTCAGGATGAATTTGAAGATTTACTGACGAAAATGTCACGCATGAATGCAAGAGACATCATTTATTCATCACTTTATATCATCAATTATTTAGGAGGAATGACTTGCAGACATTCTGTCAGCTTTTCATTAGATATATCAAAGAGGGCATGGTCAGCTCAATACGCTGTTTCAGTTTCATGCTACGAAGACGAAAAGTTTGAAATGTGCAATAATTATTCACTTTTTAGGGGAGGAGGAGAGCTGATTATCAAAATCTACACGTTAGCTACTTCTTTTCGTTAGAAGTCAAGAATATATCTAGAATGTGATGTTGTATAGAATCTCTTCTTCTAAACTTTCTAGCTCGAAGATATTTTAAACCTTGAATTATTCCTTGAATTATTTCAGTGTTCACGATTTTTGTGGTAACTTTTTGGCCATCACAGCTACGGGTGTCAGCATTTTCATTGTGTTAACAGTGATACTGTTTAAACCACAGACTCCAAGATACTGCAAAAAACTCTTACTGTCTCACAAAATTTAGTTACATTACATGAAGTTTGACCCCACCTTAAGATAGTAGACCAGCAGTTCGTTGAGCGAGGGGTCAGCGTTCAGGTTGACCAGGAAGTTCTTGTCCTGCTCTACCTTAATCCCAGATGTCTGCACAGAGATGCCCATCTTCTCTAGGGCCTGCTGTCTCTCCTGGTGGGGAGAATTCACAACTTGGTCAGCTTGTCTGCACATGTTAGTATACCAATTAGTTTGATTTTCTCTCAAAGCTTATGTCATGTGTAGCTAGGAGAATCTAAATGTTTATTATTAGAGTTCGTAAACGCTCCATAACATTATCATAAAAGTAATCAGAGATGGCAGACTCCCCCCCCCCCCTTGTCCATACTATTTGTGACCTAAGAATCCATCCTGCAAACAGAAAAAGCAACGCAAAGGATGTACATCCAGATTAGGTTGGTCTGTCATTGAATGAAGACTCAACACAACCATGAATTGCCCTAAAGAAGGTGACAGATGGTCACCAAAACGTTGGTTGTGAAGAACACATGGTTGTGTAAAAAGAGTCTCTTTATCCATAGGATGAACAGTATAGCAACACCACATTAATCATGTAGACTCAGAGAATTAAACAAAACATTACAACCATTGCAAGCTAAAGTTTCGATCCATTCCCTGTTACTAGTAACTTCTGCTTATGATCTGGAATGACTTACTTGGTGCAGTTTCTCAGTTTTAGCAAGTTTCTCCTCCCAAGTTGTCGTCATGTCCTTCATCAACTTCTCAGACTCGACAAGACGTTCCTTCAAGTCAGGAGCCTTAAGACTCTATAGAGGGGACAAGACAGTTTCTCACTTGTCTTAAGACTCTTCTTTTCAGGTTTATCCATGGTTAAAAGTAGGAAACATTGCCATTAGGGAAAGAATTCCTAACAAAAGATGCAAAATGCTTTTCAATGTTGTTACTGGAGGAAAAATAATGCACAACACACAAAATACTAAAAGTTACTCAAACAGCTGGATAAGTTTGGTGAACAATCAGACATTTCAGACAGCATTATTTTTTCAATTTTTGAACCATACCTCATTACCATCTTCATTGATGTACTACACACAATAGTTTTAATGCCAATCACATCATGCCCTGACAATTATCTTGAAATATCATTGCATCTTTAGTCCAACAGATCACTTTGCTATCAAATGAATGCAATAATTGTTCCCTTTTTCATTATGCCTGACACTGTTTTAAAAAGAAGAAAAATTCTTACCTCTGCCTCAGTCAGTTGCACCTTTAATTTGTCAACTTCTTCCCGAAGTTCTCGGATTATCTGCAAGTAAAGGATGACATACAGTTGTATGGTAAGAATCAAAGTGTGATAATCATGGTAATAAAAAGTCTTGGACTAGTAAAAGAAAACTTTGCAACACAATCAAAGCACAATGTACAATGTATTCTGTAAAATATAAATCATGTCTAGACAAGTTGTTACATTGCCATTAATATTTGTAAATAATTCATATTGTAAAATAATTGTCATTCCTAATATATAGAGGAACACATTTCTCATATTTAGAGCATTGCAAATGGCCTACACAATATACCTTGGGAATGCTCTGCTAAACTGGGCTGTGTTTTCAGAATCTGTTGGTGTGGCTTCTAAACAGCTGTCAGCCAATCAAAGAATCTCCTAAATATTTTCCAAAGGTAAAGCCGATTCCTGATTGGTTGACAGGTGATTAGAGGCCACACCCACAAAAATGGAAACCTCAGCCCAGTTTAGCAAGCCTTTTAGAGTCAAGGTACTATACATGCAGAAATGTTCGCGGTGGTTTTATGGTTGCGGTTTTGGCGGTGGCCACTTCATCTCAAATTTAAAACCACCGCAATGGCAGTAAGAGACGACAGTGCGTGGTGCTACCGCGAACTTAAAACTGCAGCGAACAGTCCTTTTTCCCGTTACCGTGAAATTAAATCCCCGCAAACTTATGTATATTGTATAAAATGATAACAATCATCAACAACCTACCCTAGCATTAGGATCCTCGTTGATGACAGCATGATTAACGATCCTCTTTGCCCTGTCAGCATATCTGAGAGTAGAGAGAGTCTCCTCATAGTTGTCTAAGGCAGGGCTGATGGTAGCAATCATGGCTGTCTTACTGTTTCCACCTAGGTTGTCCTGGAAGAACATACAGAAAAATTAAACTCATTATAAGGGAAGTCTGAGCATCTGCACAACTTTTTATAAACTTTGTACAAACTGCATAAAATTCATGCAAACGCTAGGAAAGGAACACTTTTTGAAAGTTCATCTGAATAAAGTTAAACTGTTATTTCCAATACAAGAAGAGGATTTACCCATGTAAGATTTACCCATTTTGACTTATCAACTCTTAGTCTTTGTAATTCCTTGACAAAGACTGGAGTTGATCAGTCAAATTAATTTGGGTTAAGTCCACTTGGATTCTTATTCAGAATGACTTGTACATCTTAAAACAAATATTTTGTGACAGTCCAAACAGTCCACACAGAAAAAGTGGTTTGCAATTATTCAATGGTCAATAAAACTGACATTTGCTAGACTCAGTAAACTAATTATTTAAAGAAGACCTACCTTAAGTAGCCATGTGAGGACAGAGTCCCTGTAGGGTACAAACTTGTTTTTATGACCCTTCCCTGCTGACTGGTCTGCCAGGGTGGAGATAACCAGCCCCAGGGTGCTGAGTGATCTGTTGGTAAATATTTAGCTGTTAGTTGATGTATGATTACATACATTTACCTAAATGTTTCAAACATTTTAGCTAAATGTTTGACTTTCTAAAAGACCAAGAATGTATTGTACTGTGTACAATGTATTTTCATGTCATCTGTTTTCAAACATAACTTGAAATATTTAATGAAATCATTATTTACAAAGAACAGGACAGGTAGTAAATACATGTACAATAAAACTACAGTAGAAGCCGCTTAATTCCACAGCCTATTTGCCAGTGAATTTGGTGCAATTATCCGGCTGGTGCAATAATGCGAAGTTATCTAGCTGGACCACACCGGTTTGGGATTCAGGGATTCTGTGCAGTTAACAGAAGTGTGCGTTAATCCGATGTGCAATTAACTGGCTTCCACTGTATTTTATTAGCACTTTGGATTCAAATACCTTTGATAATGATAGGCTAGTTATTAATGCCATGAGAAGTGAGCACTAAACACATCATATTTTCTTTAAAAATATCTATGCATGATAATTTCACAATATAAAACTATTTCATTCTTATGTCAAACTGTTTGTTTTTGCCATTTGTATCATACACAAAATACAACAACAGGGATCGAAATATTTTTTTCTGCATACCTGCACTGGTGCAGGTAACATTACCTGCACCAGACAAATTTTACCTGCACCACTATGAATTTAGGAAATATGGATCATACTAAAATTTTGGCATTTCGAGCCCTGAATAATCATATAAAACTGTTCAAGACATGATGTATTTGAAGACTGAGTACTGACTTGTTGATGTTGGACCCCTCCTTGAGTCTCTCTCCGGCTGCACCAGTCTTAGCAGCCCTCTCACTTCCCGCCAGATCCACCAGGCTCACCTTACTCACTTTCTCACCTGTCACCTGAAAGGGAAAGTGGTTCAACAGGTGTAAATAAACCCACACACATATAGATAAGACATATACATGTACATGCGTATCAGTCATCTTTTATTAAAATAGCTTCTGTAAAAGATAAGTATAACTTAATCCCTGATTTCAATTATACTTGGCATGCTTGATATTTCTTCCCTGCAGTACTACATTGGGTTGATAGGTGGTGCTGTTAAACTAAGAAAAACTAGGAATAATTTTGTGGCACCTCAATGTCCATTAGGTCTACATCAGACAGTTTACATCAACTCCCAGTCATTCTTCCATCATAAATGTATATTATTAACTGTTCTTAAAGTAAATGAAGAGCAGATAATTTCAGTTCAACTGATTGTCTGTCTAAGTGCAAGGGCAAAGAACTTTACTCCTCTCATCTAGGTTCAAGTTGCTATTAGTGCTAGCCAATCTAAAACAAAAATCTATAGCTGCCTCTTTTCCCCTCAGTGAAACTCTTCCTTCTAACTTACCCCACTGGCGAGGTCCTTGAGTGTCTGTGTGACAATGATGTTGAAGACAGCGTGCGACCTACTGCTCTCCTCATTCATACTGGTGGCTGCCACTGTACGAGACTTGTTCCCTTCATTCATCAGCTTTTCTATGTCCTAGGGACAAAGAGCAAGAGAAGTCTGAAAATTGTCTCATCAGGTTGGTAATGACTGTACAAAAATCTTTTTACTCACAACCACGTGTATACAGAAGCTGACATTTCAAATTCTATCACCTTACATCATTAGAACAGTAATTTGTTTGTCAATTAAAGGTCTACTACGCAGTTATTTGCGCTCAAATTTGAAATATTCTAGAACTAAGAAATCTCAGATTTACTACTACTTTTTGACACTTTTGTGTCATTATTTCACGTTTGCAACATAGAGAACATTTCGTCCTACGCGCGCTGTAACTTGTTGACCCCCCTAGTTAGGCACTGGTGAGAATTCAAACAAGAATCAATCATCAACGGTTATTGGTCGGGAATCTCCGGTGAGTTCCGGGTGCGTGCGAAAGGTCACGGTGAACCCACGTGACCAATCTCCGGGTACACTCGGGACTACTCGGATTTCGTCGGTGAAGAAACAAAATGGCTGAAACCCATCGCGGGCGTGCAGATTTCCAGGTTTTCAAACGCGCTCGCACGGGGAAAATATCGACTCCTGACATGCCTTGAATAGTGTTCCATAACGTGGTAGGCTTGATTCAACTAAATATATAAAAAAATGGCCGGAAAATGGATTTTTTGTTTTCAGTTTGAAGCGCAAATAACTGCGTAGTAGACCTTTAAAGATAGTAACATGGCCTTACCTCATATTTTGTGACAGCTAGAATCTGTAAACCGTCCACGTAGGGACCGAGGATTTTGTGTTCTCGAACTTTCAGGTTGTGTTTTGTTCTGAAAAAGAAAACAATAATAAATCCAAAACATACTTTAGTGGTCAAAACTTAATAAATCAGAAACATCATATCATAATTCATCATTTGCTCATTCATACACTTACTAATTCAACACAGCTACATAATGTTTTTGTTTATTCTTGTTTTTTCTTCCCTATTACTTAATTCATTCTTTCTACAGGGCTCGAAATTCATTTTTTGGGATAGGGTGCACTGGTGCACCCAGCTCAAAAAATTTTGGGTGCACCACTTGAATAACAGTTAAACCTAATAATAAAACTTAGTTACAATCAAGCTATCAAATTCTTAAACAAGGACCATGACAGACATTTTCATTATCTTTCTAACAGTTAGATGTCAAGAATATGATGTATACTAGTACTTTAATATCTTTTCATACATAAACCTAAGAAAATATTTGGGTGCACCCTGTGCACCCACAGAAAATAATTGGGTGCACAGCTCCAATTTTGGGTGCACCTGGGTGCACATGCACCCAGTATTTTGAGCCCTGTTTGTATGTCTTTTTGCTGCTTTCATTTAATCTTTGTTCTAAGTTCAGCAGTTTATCACTTACGTTCCAGGATCCAATAGATCTCGAACTTTCTCGTTGTAAATTTCCATGTAGGAGACCTCGACTTTGAAGGAGAGGATCTCGTTGGACTTGGACATGATACTTTCGAACAGCGAAATGCAGAGGCGCGGGATGAGCCCGCCATTGTCCGCAGTCCCCATCATGGTGTAGGACTTGCCCGAACCTGTGTCATAAGAGAGAAAATGATGATGCATTTTACAGATCGTCAATTTATAATGCTTGCCAAATTTTGTCCCCATACTCAAAATTGAAAGATATGTAGATACTGTAAATGTATCTAAGTTCACGGGGACTTAATTTCGCGGTAGCCCCAAAAAAGGACTTTTCGCGGTGGTTTACGTTCGCGGTAGTACCATGCACTGTATCCTCTTATTGCCATAGAAAAATGTTCACAGTGGTTTTAAGTTTGCGTTGAAGCGGCCACCGCAATACCGCAAACATTAAATCACCGCAAAAGTTTCTGCATTTACAGTACTGTATCAATTAGATATTCATAAGGTGTGTCAGACTCTGTAGAGTTGAATACAACTCTGTTATATTTTATCTGACCCATACCTCTCTTATGAAAAGTGGCCTGCTGGAAAACGTTTGTGCTAAAGGATTCTAACAAGCTTGTATAGTGCAAGGCTACATGGACCACTTCTGGGCACTGAACTACTCTCACTGTATATTTTGTATCATTTGCGCTCAGAAAAGTTGTTGTCCTCAAACAAAAGCTGTAATAACGTCAAGTCCATGTGATGCGGCTGGATTTTTGAAACAAAATAATCTAGTAAACAGAAGGAAAATGTTACAATTATGATGATTTTGATTACCTGTTTGTCCGTAGGCAAATATACAAGCGTTGTATCCCTGGAAGGCATTTTCCAAGATGTCTGCACCCACACACTTGAACACAGTTTCCTGGCCTGGATTAACATAGCATACAGTGAAAATCAGACATTTTGTTTGATGGTAATACATCACATTGACTGTACATGTAAATGCAACCCTGCTTGACCGAAGCAGCTGGATTTGATGAGCAAGTGCGTCTAACTCTAACCCTGGAAAAATTGACAAGACATGAAAACCAACAAGAGGTCCTGGAAGAAAACTAAATGGTGAATTACATATAAAATATATATAGTACAGTAGGTCTTTTATGACTGATTCAAAAACATGTGTTGTTTCTAATTAAAAAGGCCACTTTCAAACAACAATATACCTGTTTAATCAGTCATAGATATTAGCTTATAATTCTTGAATGTTCCAAAGTATGGATCTACATCTGCCAAAGCATAAAGTACTTACATGCGCAATTTAGCCATGTAGATCTAAAAAGCAGCAATGTCTGTAGCACATGTATCAACTCATATCAACTTTCTCTAGCTCCATGAAACTTAAACTTGAGCTTCAGGGTTGACTTGATTTGTTGAGACCTGTTTTTGACAGTTAGTTGTTATTTTACCGTCCGTTAGGATGAGAAGGACAGAATAAGAAGTTATTGACACAAACATGAGTGTGGCATCAAATGGCTAGGTGGCTTAGGCTAGCAGACATGAGACTGAGAGCTTCAGGTTACGTGTTCTTATATTAGGAAAAGCACTTAACACCACTTTCCTTACGCCAGCCAGGTGTATAAATGGGTACATGACTTTGGTTGTGGTCCTCAGGGAGGAAAAAGGCGATGGAAGGAATGGGATGCATATGGGATCCACCTTCCAATACCATGCCCTAAACGAGGTGGATAACACATTTAACAACCCACTGTTTTTACAGCTTCAAAAAGCTATGGAATTATCTTAAAGCTTTACAAGAGTCCAAGTCAATCTCCATTCTAACTTTTTTTCGTTTTTTCACAACTGCGATGCTCTGATTTATTGTTCCATACAGACTTATCGAGCTCTATTAACAAAGGAACTGGCTGCCACTAAATTATTAAAACTCTATCGAAGATACATATTGCAATTGTCACAGGTGAACAAGTAATTTTCTCACAGCACTTGGGAACTTTCCTCACATTGATCAGTTTTGATTTCCTTAATGTAAAAGTCAAGATTGATAAATGTAGCGCAGTTAAAATTGATTGGGGTTAAAAACATTGTAAATTGGCACAAACCACCAGTGGGCTAAAGATGGATTTTAATGGTACAGCAAATTCCAATACTTGATGTTATATGACAAAGTTAACTTTGTATTTGAGCTGTCAAAGTTTAAAGTACCCTGTAGCTTTCAAAAGAAAAGTTTTTATTTTAAGGCAATACATTGCAGATACAAATGCAAATGTATATACCTAAGAGATAACCTCTACAAATGTATGTAAATATTGTACATCTAAAGCAGTGGGAGACGAGACACACTTCATTTCCAAATGTTCATTCAACGAAACCGAAAGAATCACTCTGTTTAGAGAAGTCACAAAGTATTATCCCAAATTCCCCACATTGACAGACGAACAGGAAGCTACTTTTCTCTTGAAATCGCAGAACCCACAAATTCTAGAAAATGTGGGGCTTTTCGTCTCCCTCTGCTTCCAAAAAAGAAGTCAAACCCAACCTGTTTAGAAATAGCCAACACTAGTACAATGTATTAGATTAGAATATTATCTATGGCTGTCCATTGTCACTATGTGTATACCATGTACATGTACTTGCAATTAGCCCTCGGGCACGAACTTGCAAATAAACTTCTATGTTAGGGCCACCTGGCTAGGGTGGCCACTTCTTAAAGATTATGGTCCCTTTGATAATTCTTCCCATTGACCTGTATATAGTGACCACATGTCCAGATTTTACAAGTCTAAATCTCCCGGGTGGTCTTCTTGGGCAGTTTGGACTGTACAAAAATTATCCATAGAAGATGATACTTTATTTCTAACATGTAACTACGTATTATCAAAACTGAAATAAAATGAGACAAAATTTGCATATCCTTACTCCTAACCATTTCACCAACAGGTCTTCATGAGGAATCAATTGTATAGAATACTGATGCCGAGTATG